>NC_034410.1:3600285-3705157 GCF_002078875.1 Numida meleagris | reverse complement strand
GGAAGGGGAGAAGGGGGGAATGTGGCCTTTCCCGCCTCAGTGCCTGTGTGAGGGCTGGCTGCTGACAGGGGCTGCCTGGGAAGGCAGTGTGGTGGCTGAGGGGTGAGATGAGTTTAGAAGTGAAGCGTTTTGCAGCTAGGAGCCAGCAAGGGGACTCTCAGGGGATTCTCTCGGTGAGATTCTAGAGTGTCTGAAAACCTGCCTGGCTATCCAAGAGTTCCCAGTTCTGATGCACCACGAACAGGACAGTGGTGTTCAAGCCCTGTGGTGTTCAAGTTATTCCCCTGTCCTCCTGCTGACCCTCACCACAGGCCCTTGCATGGGGCTATTGGAGCATAAAACTGAGGAGGAAAACCTTAAAGAAATGTCTGTGAGGAATTGCAGCCACATATATCTCCCAGAAGAATAAATACATATGTTTCAAATATATGTACAAGCTTCCATTGCAACCTTGCTACAGAAAGGACAGATATCATTTTAAATTTCATTAAATAGCCAACAAAGACCTGGGCAATGTGGATTTTCCTAACAGTGGTGACAACCATGATTATCTGATAAGAAATCCACAGCCTGCAATGTGTTACATATATGTATGTATGCACACATATATAAAATGTATGTCGTTTTAAACAGTGGCAAAAATAAAGCAATTCAGTCGCCCAGCCAGGATGCAGAGATGCCCATAGCACTGAATTCTAACAGTGGGACGAGGGGAAATAGTTTCAAACTGAAAGAGGGGAGATTTAGACTGGATATAAGGGAGAGATTTTTTAGGATAAAGGTGGTGAGGCACTGGCACAGGTTGCCCAGAGAAGTGGTAGATGCCCCGTCCCTGGAGACACCCAAGGTCAGGCTGGACGGGGCTCTGAGCACCTGATGGAGCTGTGGGTGTCCCTGTTCATTGCAGGGGGGTTGGACGAGATGGCCTTTAAGGGTCTCTTCCAACTCAAACGATCCTACGATTCTAAGAGCACGCAGCTGCTCCCATTGCAATGCTTTACCATAGAGGGAGGCAGCAGGCCTGGCCTCGAGGAATTTCTGATCTGTGGTAGCGCCCCATCTAGTTTCTGGGGAAAAATACTTAAAACTCTGGAGTCTTGTCTCACTCCCAGTGAGCATATTCCTACAGTCAACACATGTAAATGCTTTGCCGTGAATCTTCAAATTACTGCATTTGTTTATTGCAGAAAAATGTTGTTCCACATCTCGCTGTGTGTTTTCTCTCACAAATCTAACACTCCCTCGGCAGCCGTACATGCAGAGATACCAGTATTGCAGGTTTCTGGGACTTGTATTTTAGGTTTGCCCGCCTAGTCCTATGACAAACACTTGCGCAGGGAATGAGTGCAATGCCACTGCTTGCACTGCATCCCATTGTGCAAGTTTCAACCTGTTGTTTAGCTTTAGCTTCTCCAGACAAGAGTCTTGCAGTTGCAGGCGGTCCCTTATGGGTTAGATCGGGTGCAGATGAATGGGAGTTAGTACATGTTGGCTGGTGGAATTGGTCCTGTTAGCTGCAGAGGCTGAGAGCTGCTGCTCCTAAGCCATTAGGAAGATTTATCGCAGCTTTAGCTGTGTTGTAATCCAGCAAGTGCTTGATCTTTTACCCGCCCAGACACTGCAGGCATTTTTAATTATCCAATGGTTAATTTACATAGAAGCTTTTGCTGAAACAATAAATTCATACCTCTGTTATTATTCGCTATGAGTTTCTGTATCAACATTTGTATTTGGATAAACCCAAGTAGCTTCCTACTAGCATTGAGACAAAGTGGTTGATTAAGAGCAAGTTCGAGAACCATCCAGCACTAAAAGCATCTGTTTCTGTGCATGGAAAGGGCAATTATAATGTATAATAGGAGAACATGTGCTGCAGTGCTTCTTTTCTGTGCAGGAATGAGCAGATACAAACATCTTGTCTGATGAAAGGTACATTTTGCAAGGCTTGACAAATACAGTTCTCACCCCGCGCCAGTGTTTAATGTGTTCTTTATATGTTGGTAAGTTGTTTTTACAACGTACATTGTAAAACTCCTGTCAAACAGCTACCTGTTTACTCATCTTTTCTGAAGAATTTGGAACATACTTTGCTTTGAGAGGAGCTGCCGTTTATGGTGATGCATAATGTGGAAATAGGGTGAGAGACCATGCCAGGAGGGGACACATCTCCCCTCACTCCCACTCTTGCACCAGTTACAAGACCATCATAACAGGATCAAGAACAACCCATGTTGCTTCCTTTCTTTGCTTTAGAGACACTCGGAAGCGTATACAGGATATTCCATCTATGATGCTTCATGGATTGCTTGAACTAAACCCTAAATAATCCTGTAGAACATGTGCATGGCTTCATCTCCATTTTACAGATTGGAAGGTGAGGTGCAGACAAAACAATACTTTATTTGAAATTGCGGTATAAGCTAGTAGGAGATTCAGATTTTCATCACGACTCCTGACATTTGTCCTTGCCACTAGAATGTGTCCCCCTTTCAATGCCACGGGATGTTTTATAATAGGAGGAAAAAAAATGGTTTTTAGCGGAACTGTTCTACATTAAAAGGAAGCATTTATTTTCATTGATATCAGCTCAGTGAAGGCTTGACCCTGGGCCCACAATGAGAGTTTTATCCTTGACTTTAATGGAAGAACAATCAAGGTCTCATGATATTACATCCTAAAGAAAGGAAAATACTGCAGTTTATATCAATAAGATAAATGCTTCACAGTTAGTGGAAGCTCCTTTATTCTTGCAATACGTGGTTTATTAGATTGATTAGATGTCTCCAGCTATTAATCAGTTTTGGCAGCTGTTTATGGCTTTGTGTACTTCAAAGTAATGGAGATTATCCCTTAATTATCTCACTGCAGCCCATTCATTGTTTCCTAAATAGTGCCATTACAACAGTAAATTGCAACAGTAAAACAGTGTCAATACAGAGTTATGGAGTTCCTATTTTATGATGCTTTCATAAAGTTAACACAGTCTATTTGAAATGTTGCTGTTATTTCAACATAGTGACCTATTCGATGGGGCATAAGAGATTTTGATGAGAATACAATAAAGCATTAAACGTACTGGGAGCCTGCTTTCGCTAAAGTAAAACACAGCATATTCCTTTTCAGAGTGTATGTACGTGTAAGAATCAGAACTTATTCAACTAACGCTTATTTGATCACTTGCAGTTTCACCAAATGCTGTGAATTCCGAAGATTTTGTACTTTTAAATATGATATACTTATTTCTTTATGTCTGTGCCAAAAGAAATGAGAAAAACCCAGGCAATGCTGTTGTTCAGAGGATACTATTGCTGTGCCACAGGAGGATAAAGAACACCAAATCAATCAGAAGAAAGCAGCTGCTTGTTGTATTATCACCAGATCTGGCAGCAATTCATAAAGTAGCGGTTGCATAACAATCTCTATTCAAAGTCCCTTTTTTCTTAGCTGTAACTATACCTAACTTTAACATTACGAGCTGTCTGTTTCAGGCTGAGTTGCTTCAGAGGAATTCGAAGTACTGTGAAGCCTGGAAAGATTCATGGTTTCAGAAACTGTAACATAAACTGTTTCCTTCCTTGCCTCCCAATACAATGTTATTGGAGAAAAAATAACATCGAAAATGTTGGTTTCTATTTTATTTTTTTAATTCTCCTTGCCTTTCTCTGTGCATAAGGTAGCAGAAAATGTAGATTCTTAGTGTGAGTTCAACTAGCGCTGGAGATAAAGCTAACTTTTTTAAAAATATATTTATTATTATTATTATTATTATTATTACTAGCATTAACAGTTTATGTTCAACCCAGACTCCCTATAGACTCCTATTCCAGAAACTTAGTTTAAGGAACCCAGTGGAGACAAGCCCCAGTTGTGCCAGACACTAGACACCCACATGAGAAGCAATGCCTAAAAAGCACTCAAGCCAACGTGAAGCAAACATGTAATTAAAAGGCCCGGCCAGAATTTTGATGCTGGGTTGAATTTAACTGGCGACCAATAGATGGAAGGCTCAGTATAACTCATCACCTGGTGACCTACAAGTGACATATCCAGTCCTCCCTAATTGCTAATGATACACTTTTGCAAGGGAGCCTGCTATTTTTTTTTTAGCAAGCAACCCAATCGTGCTCTGGCCTTTTCAGGCAAAGTCTCCCATGCAGTGGGTGTGCTAGCTGTGTCTTCTGCTTCTTATGGTCAAGTTTAAGCAGCCTGCTGCTGCCCTAAGATGCTTGTGAACACCTTGGAGCTGGAGGCCCACTGCCACCAGAACTCAGCTGGCAGCGATGTCCTTAAGGGAACTCCCACTCAGTCAGAACTGGCTGACTCAAGGCAACTACTTAAAATCTTTAACCTAGATAACTTGGTCTAGAACAGATTAGGGTTTACTCTGAGTCTTTCAAGCTACAGAAGTGATAATCTCTACCACAAACCACCATTTAGGAGGCAACAGACACTTCACATAGTGCGATTGCTTGTCTGTCTGCAAGCATCAGACCGTATCCATGCTATAAGTTTTTGTTGGTGGTCAGAGATGAGACGTTGGAATTCTGTGTCATCAGGGGGCCACAGTGGAGATATGAAAGCAGCAGCAAGAATTCACTCCTAATTCTACTTTGGTTTCATTTGAGCACAGCAATGGAGTATGCTAAGACTTGTTTTCACCCGTATCTGTGTACCCATTATGAACGCTGTTCTTCAGTATCCTGCTGTATCACTTCTATGGATACAGCGGTAGAGGCCTGGCTTCCCTTTTAGTTCTACTGGTTGTCAGATAGTTTATCTACGAAACAGATATAATAACAGCTAATCTTGTGTTATGGTTCACTGACTGTTTATAACCCCTATTAATAGCTCCTGTGGAAGGCCTGGGACTAGGTTTTATAGAGCAGTGGGTAACTAGTTACTGCACATTTCCCTGAGGCTACGTAGCATCAAGTGTAGCAGCTTATCCTTTCCAGGCTAGGTCATGATCATCTCAACTGTGGCATTCCCTAATTTGGGGGGATTTTTTGGTATTCTTTCTGAGTTGTGATTGGTAACCAATTGATTTTGCTCTGTGACTGATAGTTGAGAATGTCCCAACTAATTTCCAGGGAGAGGTTATGTAACTAAGCCCTGTTTGCCATATCAGCTCAGGTGGATGTCTGATGAGCTGTGAGAAAGTCCTTGCTTCATGGTAGGACAAAACTGTGGATAAAAAAGGCATGACAAAGGCCTGAAACAGCCCTTAACAAGGACTCCAAGTCATCTTGGCACATTATAGTAGTAATTTATTCTAGGAGTCACTGTACTGAAATAATCATCATGAGCTATGAAATAAAGCAATAGTATGAGCAAAGGTAGTAGAATTTGGCCTTATTGAGAAACAGAAAAGGAGGAGTGAAGAATGGAACACAAAAGCTCTTGTGAATATGATGTGCAGTCATCTGAGTGAAGTGATGGTTATGGTAGGCAGCTTATTTTAAAGAGAAAAAGAAAAAAAAAAGGACTTTTAAGAAGAAAATCCTGCTGTTGGGAAAATAATGTCAAAACAATTAGGAATTGCAATAAAAAAATCCAGCTTAATTTTATGCCATTCATTTAAAATTGCATAAATGGTAGCTTAGCTTTTGGCCTCTTGCCTAGAAGAGCACCTGAGAACACAAAATTGCATCATCACTGAGAATATATTGGGCTTCTTTTTTTAATTACGGGCTGGCTTTTGAAAGTGAAGTGGTTTGATTGGTGAAGGCTGATACTAGACCTAACTAGTAGTGAATGACTACCACAAAAAATGCGAGCCTGAAAACCGCAACTTCTCTTTGAAGTCTTTGGAGCTATTATTATTTGCCATCCTGTAACCATTTGCATGGTTGAAATTTTGTTCACACAGCTGGCTGTGGAACATCAGATTGTCAAGAATGTGGATAGCAGTGGTGGGAAGTAGAGAAATGAGAGTTAACATGTGTAGGAGATGATTTAGATGGAGGAAGTTTTAAGGTAAAGAACAGGAAAACGAGCCACAGAAGTGGTAGGAAATAGGAAATCCTTGAACAAAAGCTCCTAACAGCCTTCAGCATTTCAATCCTACTGACTTTCCTCTGGACCATTTCCTGCTAGGGCAAATTTGAAAATCGAGGTGATCTTCAGCACCTTGTTGCTGGAGAGCTGCAAAGAAACCTTGTGGCATTTGTTGAGGAAACGGGCTTTAGATGCTGGAAATTCAGAGCTAATGTAAAAGAGTTCTGTGGCTTGGACGGCTTGGTGGCTGGGATGGCTTGGACAGGTCTACTGGGTGAAGTGCTGTCTGGAGAGCTGGGATCAAACAGTCCTAGTGAATGGAATTCTGTCCAGTCATTGGCTGGTCACCTGTGGTGTCCCCCAGGGCTTAGTCTTGAGGCCAGCATTGTTTCACATTTTTATCACTGATCTGGATTAAGGGATTGAGTACACCCTCTGTAAGTCCACAGGCAATACCAAGTGGGGCAACACTATAAATCTCTCTGGGGATAGGAAGGCTTTGCAGAGGGATCTGTATAGGTTGGATCAATGGGTTGAGTGAGCCCAGTCTCATGACATTCACCAAGAATAAATACTGGGTCCCGTGCTTGAGTCACGACAACCCAGTGCAGCAAAATAATTGTGGGGAAGAGTGGTGGAAAGTTGCCCATCAGAGAAGGACCTGGGGATGTTTGTCAGCAGCTGGCTGAACAGGAGCCAGCAGTGTGCCTAGGTGGCCAAGAAGACCAATGGCATCCTGACCTGGAAAGGGATTGTCCGTCCCCCTGTACTAAACACTAGTGAGTCCTCACTTTGAGTGCAGTGTTCATTTGTGGATCCCTCACTGCAAGAAGGCTATTGAGGTGCTTGAGTGTGTGCAGAGAAAAACAATAAAGCTGATGAAGGGACTAGAAAATGAGTTTAAGTGGAAAAGCTAGATTAAGTGTAGGGGAAAGAAAATATAATTTCATGAGGAAAAATGAAGCACAAAAAGAGTAATTCAGCTGAGATTAAGCAGACAGTTTCTGTCAGCATTAGGATTACCCAATCTGCTAACTCTCCAGTCAGAGATGAAACTGTCCTGTCAGATTTTGAAAATTCACCCAATAAAGACACCAGAAGAAATACTATGTGGCAAGTGATGTATTGCTCCCAGAAGACAGACAAGGTCCGTAATTCCTGGTCCTATCACCCACCCATCAGAAACAGAAGCACTGAGCGGCCCCCTGGGCTGCAAGAGCTCAGCACTGTGAGCAGACACAAAGGACTCATGGAGCGTGTGCTATTGCCTCATGCAACCGCAGTGCAATCATTTGTTAAAAGGGTGCCAAGTGTAAAAACGTAACTGATGCTGTGTCAGTGGGTCAGTGGGAAGCCTCTGCTTGTTTATTTTTGTAGCCACCACCGCCCCAGCAGGATACTGCTGAACTGAGATTCTCACATAAGCCATTCCCCACTTGAAGCCTGTCCCAAGCCACCAGCTTAATGAGTGCCACTGCTGTCATTTGCAGCTAGCAGAGCCATGGTTGTAAATGCAAGCAAATAGATCGTGGTGTTATGAACTGAAGATGCGTAGGCAGGCCTGCCACAGCAGCAGACTTCACACGGTTGCAGAGTGTTGACTGCTTTGCAGACCGATATGCAATGTTAATTCAATTAATTGGTTCTTCAGCTTGGTTGGAAGATCAGCCCATGATGTACAAATATCTCAGGCTAAACAATTTTTTCTTGCTTATCATCGGTGAAGTGTTCTGCATGTGATTGTCTTTCAAATGTTCATCTTGATGCTCTCAGGTGTTTTTTTCCAAGCATCCCATGACAGCTCTTCCATATTTCAGTTTCCCTTGGGTCAGCAACTAAAGCATTTTCTTTGCATTTGGTTGGGGAGATATGTATCTGTCAGAATACAAGCCAAACTGGTATTTAGAGACTATGATAGTACTGGAAAACAGTATTGCAATATGTTGGTCCAAGCATCATTTGCAATGCTTTGCTCCTGGCTGGTCATCCTGCAGTTCTGAACACCAGAAGCATACTCTGCTCTATTTGCATGAAGAGAAGACTTTGAACTCACTGCTTGGCAATTTGTGTGAAATTTCCCCTTGGCTGAAGGCCCTGTGCAGGATCTGTGTACCATTTAAGTTCTTTATGCATTAGCTTTTACCAGAATAGTTAAATAATGAAGACAGTCTCTTGGCCAATATATTGATAAATGAATTACTTGGCTTCCATTGACTGCTATTTATGTGACTGTGCAGTTACTATTTGCAAGTATTCATGCAGCTCCAACAACATGTGGAAGTTCCTGGGTCAGGGGGTGGAAGTACTTCTGCAGAGAGTTGGGTTTTGACCTCCCCAGGACCTCCCTGGCTCTCTCCCTAAGGAGGAGTTGGAGGCTGAGAGGTTGTGTTGTATTTACTGGCTGCCTGGGCCTGAGACAAAACCAACAAACAGCTCGAGGACACCTGCTTGACCTACGCTGCTTTGATTTAGAGAAATAAAACTCTGCCCCACAGAGAAAGGGCTGAAATCTTGCTGCTCTTGGGAATGTTATTTCAATGTACTTGTTCAGTGAGTTGGCCTGGTAGCTTACAATTTAGAAACCCTGGAGCATTTGTGAATTGTGAGGGAAGTACACTATTCATTATCTGCTGTCAGGCATTCATCATTCCAGTGTAAGCTTCAATCCTCTCATCAAGATGCAGAACATTACTTATGACCAGTCACAGGCCATGAATAATGGCTTAACGAAATGAACAGTTCTCTAACAATTCAAACTCGAGTTTGTTAATCAAAACTATTCAGAGCCAGATTCTGGCACTCCATCACACACATATACACCGAATAACACTTTCCCTAATGCAATCTCTTTGGTTTTCATTGCATTTGTAGTTTAACAAAGTTTTTTTTTTTTTCTTTTCTTTCTTTTCGTCTGGCTGACCTCACCTAACAAGCTCACAGAAAAAGCTGGAGTTTGCCTCCCTCAGCACAAGCAGTTCTTGTCTTGTTCTGCATTAGCACTTCCTGTGCAAAACCACTTTGGCGGTGATGACAAATCTGCACGCCTTTTCCTCAGCTCCATCAGTTGGGATATCCACACCGGTCAGCAGCTAAGTGCTGCCTAAAGCTAAGCACTGATTTAAACACATCTTTTATTCCTTATGTGGGAAAAGTAACTCAAAGTGACACATTCTTTATGGGACCTTATGCACAGCAATAAAATATCATGACCGTATTCATCCATGTGTAGGATTATGCACTGTTCTAGTCAACCTCCCGACTGAGGTTTCACACCATCAGCAGTTCTTTCCTGCATATTGCCAAACATACTTAAGGCTCCTGGAAAGTGGAATGTATTGGTGTATTTGCAGCCCAGTCCTCAAGCATTCCTCTACAAATGTTCAGAGCAGCTGGTAGCTCTAGCTCTCTTCCCCAGTCGTAGGAGGCTTCTTACATTTTTGCTATTCTGAACTGTGCCAAGGAAGCTGGTACTGCATTTCCAGAATCAGAGATTGATTCCGTTGGCACATTTCATTTACAGAGAGCTTTCTGGGTAGAAGTGGTAAGGTAAAACCCTGGAAATTCATAACTACACATTCTGTATCCAATACTATCTTTGTACTGTAAAGCCCAGCCTTGGCACTGCATATATTAGGAAAGACTTCTATGAGTGATTCCCTAGCACTGTTCTGGGGCATGTGATTACTTAGCAGATGTGGGGGTGGCAGGATATGTCCGGAGTCCTGAATGTATTCCTATTCTCTAACATTCCTTTGCTGAGACTCCCAATGGAACTCTCAGGGATGTAAGTACCCAGCTTCTACTGTGGTCAGACTCAAAAATGTGTTTAAGCCTAACTCTGCATTTTATTGTATATATTCATTTCTAAAATCATTTTCAATGCATCATCTTCCTTAGCCAGTTCTTCCTTGGGATCGTACTGTGGGAAACACTCACAGTAGTTTCTCCCCTGGAATGTGCTTCCCCATATGATTAAATGTCAGTCTATTCGTATGATTAAATCAGCCCTCAAAATGAGGGAGAAAAAACCCTCTAGAGTTGTGTCGGAGGATCTCTTGATCAGCAACGGCTGGTGCAGGGGAGGCACAGCATGCGCTGGGTTTTTTCCAGCAGATTATGGTTTGAGGCAGTAGCTGCAATGAGTGGGAAGGGAGGAACGAGGAAAAGAGATGGAGAGAAAAGAGAAGACCCTAATCTAGAGGGAAGTCAGGATGCTTACCTCTCACTTTCTCTCCCTGCTCTGCCTTGCATTCACTCTTCACCATCTCATCCTACCCTTAGCCTATAAATGAGTATAGGCTAAGGGCTTCTGTTGGAGAACAGCCTGAAATATGGTCTTATACCCTTTTTGGAAGTTTTCAGCAAATTTTCATTTTGGTCTTTTCTTTTCTTCAGACATTGTATGTTTATTAGAGAAAAGAGAGGAAAAATGCAACCCAAACAGCATTTCAGCTTCTCCAGCAAAGTTTCTATTTTGATTTATTGAAAACTTGTCCAACCAGTTATTTATATTTTATCTGTGAAAGACTCAAAAAATTTCATCTGAAACAGATATTTCCATGGAAACGTCCATCTTTGATGAGATGTCATTCCTCAGATGTTTCAGCTGAAGAATTTTGTCAGTTCTGGCAGAGAAAGAGTGGGGGGGGGCAGAACAAACAAAGAAGAAGCTCGCAGGAAAACATGCAATGCTTCAAGTTAATGGGCAAAAATGTCAGCTGGTAAACTGCCACAAATCCAAAAAAGTCAACCAGTCAACTCAAGTCAATGGAGCTATGCTAATTTGCAGAGGATCTAGCCTTAGATTTTAATAAAACCAGCCTAGCAAGCTCTTTCTCCGCTTGCCCATCCTCCTCCCTTTTTAATAAGCTCTCAGTCATACTTGGCCTATCCTTTAATAATTCACCCTTCTCTCTTCACGATCCTTCTTCCCTCTCTGGAGATAATGGGCTGGGATTTTCTGCTCTCAGCCCTCACAGAAATATCACAGACAGGTTAAACTCTGCACAGCTGGCTACTGGCTTCTGCCATATCCCTTGTGCCTCTTTCTGGGCTCTAATATCTATGCTCTGTTTGGTCCTTTCTTAGACAGTGCCAACTGACATTAGTGGTATTTGCTATATATTACGATATAGTGTATTGTACTGTAATGTATAAATCCTGGGATAGTGCAGTATTAAGCTCGCGGAGCAATCAATTACATTAATGTGAGTTTTGTGCGTACAGTTGCAATTCTGGAAGGCAGATCTATGGGATAGCTCTAGGACACAATCCAACATTTGGAACAAGAGACTTTTCTACAGCGGAAGTTACTATTTCTTGTTCTTGCTAAGGGCCAAATAGATGTTAAAAACACAATTGGCAAGGTGCACATTAAAACACTTTTTGTTGTTAAGTGTAACTGCAGTATATAACAATCCTTAGTAACTGCTCAATCCTAAGCAGCCTGAAGGAAACACTTGGATGATATCCAGCTCCAGAGCTGCAAGTTTCTTACACTTTTCCTTTGAAGTCAAAATCCAAACTACTGCCCCTGTCTGTCCCGACAGACTGCTTTTCTTAACCTAGTTCTAATATCTTAGTGACCACATCCTTCTCTCTCCTCCACTTTTATAAAACAGAAACCCCCTTGCAGACCTTAAAAGGCTCATGCATCTTTTTTTTTGGAAGATCCTGATGGAAAGAGGAGCAGCACCCGATTGTCTCCTGTATACCCCAGAGAATCTGAGCCTCTATTTTCAGTGATGTACTTCAAATGCTTTGGTTTGCTGTACCTGATTGTGTTCATGCGGAGGAGTAGAGATGCCATGCAAAGTCTGGGATGTCTTCTCTAAGAAGTACATCGTGTGTACTTTGCACACCTTTTTCCAGAGTAGCAGAGATGCTGTTTGATATCCTCATGTACAGAGCTGGTAGCTGCATCTTCTAGAGAAATAAATGGTGAGGTGTGAGAATGATTCCCTTACTGAAAACTGGTGGACTTTGTATTGATTAAATCAGCTTATTGGAACAACAGAGGCATGATTGCTGTCATCTGAATTGCAGCTCAGCAGCTTGATTGACATTCTTTTTTTTTAATGACTTTTCCTTATTTGATAAATTTAATTGATGGTTTTTGTATTTATTTCCAAAGAACATTGCTTTAATTAAAAAAATCTCTGCTCCACAGAAATTAATATTCGCCATGTATATGGCACAAAAGTCTATGCGGTGAAGATAGAGAACAATTATGGAGGAGAACTTCTGAGAAAGTGATTATAAATATGTAATAGAGAAAATAGACTACAAAGAAATTAAACAGAGAAAATTACGAGTGAATAATCGATCTTTGAGTAAATACTAGCATTCTCTCAACAGCCACTTGATGTATTGTTAAGCACTCAGTATTTCAGAACATTAACCACTCCTCTAGCCAACCAGTTCTTTGTTATTGGCAATGGCTTGCTTGGGTGTTGCTTTACTATTTTACAGTGTGACTGCTTACCGTAC
This sequence comes from Numida meleagris, assembly GCF_002078875.1. Classification (NCBI taxonomy): domain Eukaryota; kingdom Metazoa; phylum Chordata; class Aves; order Galliformes; family Numididae; genus Numida; species Numida meleagris. Next base: position 3,692,671 of record NC_034410.1, on the reverse strand, counting down.
ACACAGTGCTGTAAATTCATGCGGTGCCAAAACATAGGGTTGGGTGGGAGAAAGGTCACAGACTGTTACATACATGTAGATCTCGACCTGTGCCCTCAACTAGAGAAAATAGCTGTGGGGACAAACTATATCTGCTTCCAGAATTGCGCTGTTAGAAGCAAGATCTAAATTTTATCACTGCTACCAAACACAGAACTCTATGCACAACGAAGGCATCAGAATAATTTGAGATTTTTAGTACTGATAGTGAAGATTCTGAAGTTGATTTTCAAAGTTTTCAAAGCTTGCACTTCTCCTTAGATTTGGTGAGTAATGAGGAATTCTTCCAGTAGGTTTAAGACTGTAGGCTGGAGGTATAAGCTCATTCCGAGGAAAGTCTCAGTGTCTTCCAAATGACAGTTGTGATGGATATGAGCAGATAGGAAAGCAAGAAGACCAATGTTGACAGCAGTTTTATTTGAGAGGTAGGTCCCAAGAAATGCAGAGGATCCGTGAGTAAGGGGTAGGCCTTCTACACGAATTGTGTGATTGAGTAGGTGGGGTCTGAACTGAGGAGTGCCTCAGTTCAACTTTTGGGGATTCAGAAGTCATAATGATAAAAAAAAAACATGGAGAAGATCGTTCATTGGAAAACTTTTGTATTACAATGGTCCACGCAGAATGAGGTATAATGGCCCTATGCAGAGGGAAAAGATTATGGTTTCATTCCAGAGAGAATATTTATTCCTGCTGATTATGGACCAGACACCTTGCTAAATTATTGCTAGCTTTACACCCCTGAAACTGATAAGAAAGATATGGTATTGGTTAAGCTTTCACTCTTTTCCTTCCCATTAAGGAATGGTTAGTGCACTGAACATTTTGCATCAATGAATAAATGACAAGTGGTTACCTAGAATATGTAATGATCAACTACAATACGTGACTGATTGAATCAAGCGAGGAGTGTGAAAGATGAGGTTCAGCTGCTGGCTTTGGCCACTGTGTTTGGCAAAGGGAGATAAGAAGACAAAGCTCAGGTTTTTCTGGAAGTTAACAAATGACTGAGTAGATGATAATTTCATCTCAGCTTTTTATTTCATTGTGATCCAAGTAAATAATGGAGTATGTTTGGAGGCAGAGGTAAAAGACCAAAACCAGTACTTTATCTGTTGTCCCCTTCTACTGGAACATAAAGGGGTACTGCTGGGAGATAGGGGATGCATCTGTGTGGACCAGGTAGAGCTGTTGGGTTTGAAGGCAGCTTCCCTGAAAGGTCCTAATCTGCACAGCTGCAGTCTCCATCAATCCATACCCACAGTCCCAAGTCCCACCTTTGGCTATCTGGCTGAAAGTAAGTTTGGGGAGTAAGGTTGTGAGTCATATGAATGAAACCATAAGCTTACCCTAAAGGAAAGAACTGTGGATGTGCTGCACTTCAGCAGAGTTGTCCTAAGCAGTGAACATTTCTCTTTCTCTCTGGGAAAAAGAGATTTGCCCATAAACCCATAGTCCAGAAAAACGTTGATCCAAGTGTTTTGTTTGTGGCGGTAGGAAGGTTTTAAAGTATACATCTACACTAGTTAAACAAACAGTGTTGGGTCCCTGGGATTTGCATTCTCTTTTGTTCAGTTAATAGAATGATCACTGGTGTAATTTTTGGCCCAGGGCACCTAGTGCTGTCCCAAACAGTCTCCAGTTGCAGTCTGGAAGTTTGCATGAATAAGGGACCATTCCCCGTAGGCATTTTGGATGAGGTCACCTTCTTCTGGAGGTTGAAGGATAGCATGGACACTGCCAGACTGTGCTAGTTGGCCTCTGGACCATAAAATGCTCCCTGGCACGATTTAGTCCACTAGAAGAGGTGTGGCTGAAACACGTCGAGCTGTGTTCAGATATTCAGGGGAGATCCTTCCTCTCTGACTTCTTCAACTGAGGTAAATTGTAAGAGGAAGAAGGAATACACGAGATCTTCAGTGCAGTCAAACTATATTAAAAATGATAAGCCTGTCTGGAAGAACTAACATTATTTGAACTGCAGTTTAGTGATTTCTGGAGCATTCTTCTTTGTCGGAGGTTTTCAGTGAGGAAAACGGAGGGCAGAATGGAGAACCTGGGCTATATTTTGAGCCTCTGTGGCTGCACTGTTTTAAAACAAACAGCAGCAAAGACGCAAAGGCCAGAGTTCAGGCAGACGTCCTGCAGAATCCTGGGGCCAGCAGTGAGGTAGAAAAGGGGTGAGCTACAGTGCAAGCTCCAGGAATGCGTCCTTTTTGCAAGTAAACACTGACATATTGGTCTGAATAGGTTAACGTGGGCTTATGTGCTTTTGAGAGATTAGAGTAGGGTCATGCAGAACTCGAAATGTGTTGCCACAGGAGTTTGGTTCTGAAGTTCCTGAGAAAGGGCTTTGGGGGGAGGGTTTGGCTGTATGGGAGGGAAGGTGTTGGAAACTGGGCAGTTACAGAAATCAAAGGAAGCCAAGAGCCTGTCCGCAGGACGAGATCTGAAGAAGTAAAGGTTAGCCTTGTTCAACTGACGTTAACATTTTCTGCATTCTTAAGCAATGGGCCGAGTTCATTAGTACCGGCACAAATGAGAAAGAAACCTCTCCACACACTTGAGCTTCTACTGCATGTGAGATCAAAATCGGAGCCAGGGGCATTTGGAGTTTGAAAGAAATGTTTTTGTTTTTGATGTCTATTTTTGCTGTCTCTATTTAGAGCAGACATAGCCAGGGCTGGAAGTGAATGCAGCGTCTCTGAAGAGGTGAATTATTCCCAGCCAGTCTGTAGTGGCAGAAGTGTGGTATCTTATGGGCTTGAAATAGACTATTCTCATTAACCACATGTTGGGCTAAACTCCATTAATTTCTACAGCCCCTCAGGGCTGAATTTAGCCCATTACAACAAAGTGATAATATTGTTGGGAGCTATTTTTATGTCCTGTGCTGTAAGTTGAATACTACACTACATTATAAACGAGGCAAAGCCAAGATATTTTAGGCTTCTTGGCATAAAATAATTTCTCAGTGTTTGTCAATGCCTTTCTCCCAACAGCACTAATTAGTGGAGATTAATGACAGTTGCAATTAAGGGAGAACTAATGCAGGGAGAATGTTGGGGTTGCTGTGGTGGCTTCAGAGTCATGTCCTAAAGGTGAGCAAAGGAAGCTGTGTGATGTGGCAGTGCTGGCTGGTGGTCAACCCGACTTTATGAGTGGTAGGGATCGTAGGTGTGCCAGTGATATGGAGGGAAGGAAGACCAAGCAAGACTCTAGACTTTTTTTTTTACTAAAGCCTCTATTGTGACCCATCTGGGACTATGGAGTTGCACGTGATTCCTGTGCATCTCCCCTCCTGGTCTAGGTTATGCAAAGAGCTGTAGGGCTTTGCTGGTGTGGCTTAGACTCTCAGCCGAGGAAAGTGTAGAGATGGAAAGGACATTCAGGCTGGCCAGCTCTCTTTCCATAAGGGGCTGTGGGAATCAAGGAGAGATTGATGCATCTGGTCTGCGTGCCACTTAAACCCTCCCCTCAATTTGTCTTTCCATTTGTCACTTGTTGCATGGCCAAAAGCCACATCAAGATTTTGGTACATGGCTCATGAGCTCAGGAATGTCCATCACTGCTGGGATTCAGCAGCAAATAGAACTCACGGAGTTCTCTGAAAACCACTCCTGGATGCATCCTATGCACGGTGTCTCAAAATCTCACTCTCTTTCTGACAAGGGTGCAGGTGGATGCCATGCTAACGAGTCACATTTTGCCATGAGGCTGCATGATGCTGTTCTGTGTTGTTATTCCCGTGGCAACAACAGCCATTATTTGACACATCAGCCTGCCTGCCGCATGCCTGAGCTGCACTGTGCTGGTGTTAGCTGGCTTTACACCTGCAAAATAATTGTGCTCTCCCTTCAAGATCAGGCATGTGAGCTTCAGCCATTCTGAGGACAGCTTCACCGGAGCAAAAAATCCAGTTAAAGAGAGGAACGCAGGAGGCAGAGCTGCTGAGTCATTCCTCAGCCCTCCTCGGGTAGCCTTGCAGCAACAAGGGGATCAAAGGTGAGGCGACCTTGTGCATCCAAGGTGAGGCAGAGTCCCTTGCACGGGCTGGAATGTGCATTAGCTCTGGAATGCAGACAGGCAAACAAGGCTGAGCGAGCGCCTTTAGAGTTGCTGGGGGCACGGCTCTAAGATCATCTGCATCTAGGGAATAAAAAGCTCTGTGTGTGTCCAAAACGCAGGGGTTCAGATGCTCAGAGGGTGTATTCTTAGCCCTATTCTTCAGACTAGGATTATGATTAGCCTGGTGTTTGGTTTTGGTCTGCCCTGTTTTGAAGCTGGCTGGGTCATTTCCAAATAGCCTAGAAACCTCTCTGTAATTTGCTAAATAGGAAATCTGCATCCAGCCTGTAATTTCACAATTCTTGTTTCAATCTGCAAAGTCATGTTTAAAAGATTCTCGTTTCTCACCCCACCTCCAGCCCACTCCTTGTATGTCAGTGGACGAAATATCAATATTTCTGGGCACGTCTCAACCACTGGTTCTGTATTGCTATTATCTATACCACCTTCTGGCCTTGGGAATAGAACTGAGCAACCTCCTGACTTCTTTTACAGGGACTGTCTGACCAGGCCTGTTCTCCTGGCTTGTCCTATGGATCCAAAGCAGGAAGGATCCCAGTGCTGACTGCCAGATCTCCCCCCTCTCTCTGCAAAGGACGTTACAGAGAACGCAGAGCTGTTGGTGAAGATGAAAACAGGACTGCTGTCTTTTGTTTTGATGCTTTGCTGTGTTCTGGGATCACAGGTGCTACTACAAGGTGCAGACAAGTGAGATTCATCATCAGCAACTTCACACATCTGCAATGTGAACATTTACTTCTGAGGAGTCGTCCTGGATTCCTTTGAAAGTCCAACAATATACCTTCCTCTAAAGTAGACATTGACATCCTGTTGGGATATGCCCTAGAATACTCCATTTGTCTTCACAAACCCTAATGGAGTTAATTTGTCTTCACAGACCCTAATGGAGTTCAGCAAATAGCAGGGAGCAACATTTATGCATGAGGTATCCAGATTTAGTGACCTCCGATTTTCAGTTCTCATTGAAACTCAAGATTTTAAAATCCAGCCTCTGTTCAGCCTTATTTTCACATCAGTCAGACATCTCTGGAGATGGAATCGCCCTCTTCTCAAGGCATGATTTGAATTTGTTCACTAAAACATCTGCACATATGGCCCCTCACAGAAACTATGCTTTCATGAGTTTCTTGCCTTGGGCCACACCTCTCTTTCAACCCATCCTCTGGGAAGTGTTTTGTAACAGGGTAAACAAATGGGATGGATGCGTTTCTTTCCATTGCTTTTTGGGAAATAATTGGTGAGCAGGCATGGACTGGCTCCCCCCGGACAAATCCATCATGATGTCCTCATGAGCCTGCCTTCCTGCTGTGCCTGGGTCATGCCACACAGCACACCATGGGATCCTTAGGATGAAAGGAGCTGTATGAACATAACCCATCTCTACTGATGCTAAATGAGGGGGAAAGGGAAATGTGTGATTTAAAGCAGTGCCAGCTGTGGTTTAATACCAGATAAACCACACCAAGGCTGTTCTCAAACAATGTTAGCCACTCTGCTCCACTCATGGCCAGGCAAACTAGGGGGCAAGAATAATTTTTCCTATCAACCCCACAAAGATCTTTCTGCGCCTGAATGTCTTGCCTGTAGAGATAAAGCCATGGACACTGCTGACATGTTGCATTCCTCTTATCTGGGGCGGTTATGTCATCCGGCTGGTGTAAATCTCCTGCTTCCTTGTGTGCTGCAAGCAAGCTCTGCTGTTGTGAAGAGGCAGTTTGGCTTGGTGCTGCTACCCAAAGCAAGAGGTGTGACTTGTCAGCAAAAAAGTCATGGGAGTGATAATATGGAGAGTGGCAAAAGGTTGGAAGCTAAGGCAGGGAGCTCAGAAAACACCACACAATCTGCACAGCGATCCCTCCTCTCACCATGTGTCTTATGTAAGGTGACGAGACTGACTCACTGTGCTGGGAAATCTCCCGAAAATCTGGGCAGGACTGCCGTGCTGCATCTTTGGAAATGCGAGCCATCAGGAGCGCCTGTAAATTGTGCTTTGCCAGACCTTGCATCTCTTGCAACTTCAGGGGAATGAGTGAGGCACCAAGTGCTGTGTCAGATGGCAGTGTTATGAGAGACATCAGAAGGGACATCTCCCACCAGTGGCTGCCCAGGGTCCCCTCCATCCTGGCCTTCAGCACTTCCAGAGATGGGGCACCCACAGCTCTCTGGCAGCAGTGCCAGTGCCTCACCACTCTCTGAGCAAAGAATTTCTTCCTGACGCCTAATCTAAGTCTCCTCTCTTTTAGTTTAAAACCATTTCTCCTCGTCCTACCTTAGGAGAGGGTGAGTTGTCCTCAAAACTCCACTGACTGTCACAGACACTTTTCTGTGCCTACAAAGGGAGTGTGGAGTTGCAAACTTGACCACATACATTTGCATCCCATCAGCTGCATCTCAGCCTGGGTCTGGTCTGTCTCACGTTGACATCAGCTTCATACCAAGAAAACTGCAATCCTCGGGCCTGATTTTCCATGTAATTGCAGCAGTGTTGATGAGATGAGATTCAGAACCACCATTTGGCAGTTTTGTCCCCCTAGCTTACGCTCTGACAGACAGTCATTACAGCAACGTTTTCGTGGCTCCTTTCATAAAAACAAGCCTTTCAGTTAAGAGTTATTTGTTTGGATTGGAGCCAATTGCAAACTGCTGCTATCTTAACAGGGTGTCCCGCGATGCTTTCAGCTACAACGAGGTGTGCAAGAGGTGTTTAGTTTGCTGGCAATTCTGAAGGATAACTACATACATCTCTGTAGTTCCTGACCTACTGAAAAGTTTCACTCAACCTCGGAGGAAACATTTCAGTTTGTCTTTATGTGAAAAAGAAAAACAGAGTGAAAGGAAATCTCTGAGCAGAAAGACATCTCACAGCAAAATCCTTCTCAAGCAGCTTATTTTTATAGTTCTAACTGAATTCATTTGGCAAAACCGACAGAAATTCGCAGTCTTTCAGCTTTTTGCACCAGAAAGAGCACTCAGCCCCCCAAAATCCGCCCACGCTGTTTCTGCTGCGGTGTTCAAAAAGCCACGGGGCGCCGGGCCCTTGCTGGCAGGATGGGAGGGACGAGGAACAGCCCTGCAGGTTGGTGACAGAAGGTTAGCAAAGGGCTCCTGGAAGCCTTCCCTCTGCCATACTTGCACGCGGCGAATGTTCCCGTTACTACTTGCAAGCTGGTCGCAGAGCACAGCAAACACCAGGTACAATAAAGACCCAGACAGCAGAATGGAGTATAAATAGATGATGGAATTCCTGGCATTAGCTCTGGAGCAGTTTGGGACTGGAACGAGTGAAAAATACAGTTTCTCTAAAAGGGAAATTTCCTGTGAGTAAAAGCCAAATGTTCCCCCTTGCTCCCCCTCCTTCTTTCCCCAGATTCCAGTTTTTTCACTGGGGAGAATCCAAGTGTTTCAAGTGAGTTCAAGCAGAATTTCGTTGCGTTGAACTGGCCTGATTTGGGATGCAAACCGACCTCTGAAACGCTGAAATTTCCCGTGGGAGCAGAAATTCGGAATTTTGCTCAGCTCCAGTTACTCCGCGCGTGGAAATGGCCTCAAGCAAACAAATAGCGCAGACAGGAGATGCGCCCGGTAAGTAGGTTAATCTGGAAGGGGTTCCCTAGTGGCAGCTCCTCTTCCTCTCTTCTGCCCAGGGAAACCTGGGAAGGGAAGAGCTCTGCTGAGCGGGCAGCGATGAGCTCCCCTGCAAGGCAAAGGGAAGCATACATATCTGTAAGCTCAGAAATTCATTCCTACTGCGGTCATGTACACCCCAGGGCAGGCTGATCTGGCCTGAACGTGCACCACTGACCTCAAGAGAGCACCCCAGTGAAAGGGTCATTGCATCCTCTACGTGAAAACATGCAATTTTCCAGCAAAAAGAAGACCCCAAAGGATTTTGTGGTCTGCCCCACTGAGCAGCCTTTCTCGGGCTGTTGGATGGTTGCAGTCCTCTACCTCTTGCCTGAGCACCACAAAGTGCCCTGAAAACAATTAAGTCTCACAATCCCCCAGCGAGCCAGGGAAGAATTATCTCCTCATTTTTACCTGTCTGGAAAATGACACAGAAATTAATTGACTTCTTCAAGGTCACTCAAAGAGTCAATGGGAGATGTGAAAATGGGACCCAGGAGTCCTGACTGCTGGTCTTTTCTAACCACCAGATACCTAACATCAGAGAGCCTAAGAGAACCCACTCTTAGGCTTTGCAATTTTGATTAAAGATTCAAATAATACTGGAGCTTTAAAGGAGAAAATAATTCACTCCAACTTTACCAAGCAGTGCATGACCAGGCACAGCCCCTCTGGGGATAGGAGCATTGTTGAAGGAGAGCAGATCTGCGGTATGCTCCGCATACACATGAGGTCCTAGGCTTGACGCCAAGGGACATGGGCAGCAGGTCTGGTTCCTTGGAGCTGGCAGCTCAGGGCTCTGGCAGGGCTTTGCATATCTCTGAGTCACCAAAAGATGAGGCCCTGAATAGAAGAGGCAGCAAGCTGTGTGTTTATGCCTCGCACGGGACTCCTGTTTAGTATCTGTATTGATGATCTGGATGGGAGAATTGAGTGCACGCTCTGTAAGTTTGCAAACAACACCAAGCTGGGGGGGAAGTGTTCATCTGCCTGAGGGTAGGAAGGCCCTACAGAGGGATCTGGACAGGATGATCTCTGGGCTGAGGCCAATGGGATGAGTTTCAACAAGACAAAGCGCCGAGCCCTGCACTTCAGGACAGCCCCATGCATCGCTGCAGGCTTGGGGCAGAGTGGAAGAAAGCTGCATAGAGGAAAAGGACCTGGTAGTGTTTGTCAGCAGCTAGCTGAACATGAGCCAGCAGTGTGTCCAAGTGGCAAAGAAGGCCAGCGATATCCTGGCTTGTATCAGAGATAGTGCAGCCAGCCTGAGCAGGAGGTGACCGTCCCTCTGTACTGGCACTGGTGAGGCCACACTTCAAGTGCTGTGCTCAGTGTTGGGCCCCTCAGTACAAGAAACACTGAGGCTCTGGAGCTTGTCCAGAGAAGGGCAATGGAGCTGTGAGGGGTCTGGAGCACAAGTGTGGTGGGGATTGGCTGAGGGAGCTGGGATTATTCAGTCTGGAGAAGAGGAGGCTCAGGGGAGAGCTCATTGCTCCCTGCAGCTCCCTGAGAGGAGGTTGTGGTGAGGCAGGGGTCAGCCTCTGCTCCCAGGTAACAGTGGTAGGACAAGAGGTGGTGGCCTCAAATTGCGCCAGGGGAGGTTCAGGTTGGATATCTGGAAAAATTTCTTCTTTGAAAGAGTGGCAATGCACTGTCACAGGCTGCCCAGGGAGGTGGTAGAGTCACCATCCCTGGAAGTGTTCAGGGGTAAATGCTGCACTGAATGACATGATGTAGTGTATGGTGAGGATAGGTTGACGGTTGGACTAGATGATCTTAGTGGTGTTTTCCAATCTTAATGATTCTATGACACTATGAATTGCATATGGAGTTTATCAGATGTGCCTTTTGCTCTGCATGCACAAAGGTGGCTCCTTGCCCCATGTAGAGCAGAATGCACGTTCCACCAGGCTCCTCACCTCCTTCCCTCCAGTCCCACGTGAGGCTTGGTAACCCATTTCCAATGCCATCTCCTTTCTTCTCCCACCAGAACATGGGGACACCCTCTCAGTACACCTCACAAGTGCCCCATACCCAGGCTGGCGAGGAGACCACAACCAGCCCCTTAATTTGCTCTTGCCTTGCTCTTATCTCTCTGAGATCACCACTTCCAAACACTTCATGTCCTCTGTCAAGGCCTGGCCCAGCCATGAGTCTCAAAGAGCCTGACTCACTGTTACCCTCTAGTGCTGGACCAGGTGGCTACAGGCCCTGGAAAAGCAGACTCTGCAGGCATCAGCAGGTTCCCCCCTATCACTTCAGGCCACCTCAAATTCAAGTCCTGCCCACAGCCACTCATTTTAGCTCCTCTATTTCAGTTCCTCAATGGTTTGCCTTCCTTTTCTTCTCAGGAAATTGTCACCTGTGTGTTGGTAGCATCAACAAGCATTTTGGTTCACTTGATTACACGCCCGCTGTGGTTTTATTTATATATTTATTTAATCACTAATTCCTTCCTTTTTTTTGATTTGATTTTTGATTTTTTTTGATTTTTCTACCTGACATCTTGAGTTTGGTTCTCCAGACTTTATTTGCTGTGGTTGTAGCAGAGGGACTGGTTGCTGGCTTGCCCATGGAGAAGCTGACTGTTTAATAGCTGACAGCAATGATTAGAGCAACTCATTTTATGAAAAATTCCTTATATTTTTGTAATAAAAGCAGTGATGGAGGGTGGGAGGGTAAGATTTGCTCCCAGTCTGTACTAGTAAGGGCTTGGATGCTGAATATACTGAAGTCTTCTTCTGCTTACTGTGCCACTGGTTTCCAAACAGCCAGGATTTCACCTCGTGACTGGGAAGGGGAGAGCTGAGCTTCTCAAAATCAGCCTTTATAGATGAGGCTGAAGACAGCCACACAGTAGTCCATCCAGTAACCTGACCAGGGCATGGGAAGATGCTTGGGACTGACCAACAGGCCACAGCCCTGTATGCCAATGATTAAATGCTGGAGACACTAATAAAGCCACTTTTTTTTGAAGTTTTCTTCTTTATTTTCTTTTTCAACAAGTGCCATCTATTCCCTGTTTTACACATGCCAACATGGATTGCTACTTGCTCTCCTGAAAGCAGTCTAGCAGTCACACTGGCCATGGACTCAGCTGTGTGACCAAGAGCTTGCTTGGTCCTCGTACACGTTTAGACCTGTTTTTCTGATAAGTTTAGCTTGTTTATGAACATGCATGAAACGCTGCACGTGATATTCTGTTCTGGTGCATCTTGTTAGACTGTATTTTAACTTCACTTAACGTTCTCGTCGATAGAATAAACGTCACTATTCATATAAATCATTTACATGTTGAGATCCTGTGATAAAGCACGGTAAAAGTGTCTTGCCCACACTAATGAACTGAGCAAAGCAAACATCCTGAAAGATAAGGAGCCTTTTGAAACTTTACGGACAGAAAAAAACATTTGATCGTTGAGTCTGAGTCCTTGTATATACAAGCCATAAAAAATCACCCACGTATTTCTGCATTGTGTCCAGTAATGCATTCTTGAGTAATGTGTCTGTTCCTGGAAATCATACAGGGCACTGTTCATTTGCCTAAATGGAGGTGTATGGGGTTTTTTGAGATTGTTTGGGCATATGACATATCCCTGCAGGTCTAGTAGGAAATGACACACACCTACAGACTGCTGGGCTCATGGTGCAGCTGCTGGCAGTGGGGCAGGGCACTTCTATGGCCATCAAGAGGTGTGAGATATCTCGCTCACCTCCACATCCTTGTGCAGGGGCCCCAGAGCTGAACACGGCACTGCAGGTGGGGGGTTGCAAGAGCAAAGTAGAGGTGGACAACCAAATCCCTTGCCCTGCTGGCCACGCTTCTTTTGATTCAGCCCAAGACGATGTTGGCTTTCTGAGCTGTGAGGGCACATTGCTGGATGTTGAGCTTTTCATCAGCCAACACCCTTAAGTCCTTCGCAATATGTTCACTGCACAGCCTGTATTTGTGCTTGGGATTGCCCCAACCCAGGTGCAGGACCTTGCTGTTGGCCTTGTTGAACTCCATGAGGTTCACATGGGCCCACTTCTCAAGCCTGGCCAGCTCCCTCTGGATGGCATCCCTCTACCCCAGTGTGTCGACCACACCACTCAGCTCGGTGTCATCTGTAAGAGTAGACACCGTCATTTAATGAGAATAACTGTGTCTTCAGGAGATAGACACTCCACCAACTCCCTTGCTAGATTTTCCCTGTGACTGGTAATATTCTCATCTGAATTTGTCTGCTTTGAGCTTCTGGATTTGGCTTACAAATTTTTTCAACTCAGTAGATTGAAGAACCCTTCAGTCCAGCAGTGAGTCATATATTATGATCATCCCATTGATAAAATAAACAGCTGGAGCTGCTCAAGGCCTTGTAAGATTGCTGAAAATTTGTAGGAACTGACATAACACATGGTTGAACACATTGTTTCTGTCATAGAGGACAAACAGAGCAAGTTATTAAGTAATTCTCTGTTACGAGAGAACTAACTCAATAGCATCATCACAATACAGCAGTCTATGACAAATCAAAGCAAAGCCACATGGAAGTCACATCTGCGTGGGTGAGTTTAGCTGCATATCAAAGTGTGCACATCCATGGAAGACATTCAGAAAGATCAGAAAACTGGAAAGAGAATATCCAGTGGATGTAGTCACAGGAACACTGTCAGCGTTCGCTGAGAAAATAGAGAAGAGAGTGATAATGCAGTTATAGAGTTATATAATACAGTTATCCGGAAAATAGATCAGAGCTGTGAACTCAGAAAATGTTTTCAGTTCTTTTCCACCATTTCTAGAGATTCAGAAAATAAAAGGACTTTTGCTGTGAAGGGGACTGCACTGTGGGTATCTTAATCTTACAGTGATTTCTCCTTCTGGAAACAACCCTGAATTTTGATGAGTGCTTCAACACATCCCACAACAGGCACCCTTCTTGCAGTGTTCTAACCACTTTCTTCAGAATGATCTCCTTTGTCCCAGGTTTTGGAACAGGACTTAAAGTCTTCTCTCTCTTCCCTTTGAAGCTGGGCATAACATAGAAGAAGCAATGGGGAAAGTAAGTGAAGCTGGTAGGATAAATCTACTGAGTATTTTCTGAGCTGCGTAGCTCTTCTGATTGAACTCAGCCCCCGTGATGTTGTAAATCAGCTCACATGCTGCTGACTGACAAGGGAGGTCAGCCTGGAGTTTGCACAACAGCCAGAGAACTGCAACACATGAATCCTTATCCCTGGGGCAAAATTCACAGCCACGCCTGGGAGTGAGAGAGGGATTTCCTTGCTGGAAACATCACAGTGCTACCCCAAGGAATGGAAGCAAAAAGAAGACCACATGGCACCTTCTTTCCAGGCAGAATTTAGCTGAATTTAAATAGCCTCACTCGAACCTCCCCCTATGACAGCAAATATCACTTGTAAAGTATGTAATTTGTGCCTGCAGCCTTGTGTCACCCAGGTCACATGCAGATGTGTACTCCCTGCTGTTTCCTTCTCAGCTCTGAAAGGATGTGGTTTCAGCACTGCCTGGCATCCCAGTGAGGCACCCCCAAAGCCAGGGCCTTGTTGTAACATGGGAACACTGGTGGAGCTTGGGGACCTCCAAACGTCCCTTCTGCTCTGGTGGCCACCTCTGGGCAAGTCCTCAGACCACCAGGTGCTGGGGGCCAGGAGCCCATGGAGTCAGTTGGGAGAGAGTTTTCTTGCTTCATCCTGGACAGCTATCCCTGATTTTGGCCTTGGGCTTGCATTTTTCCTCGCCAATAGATTGCTCCCTTGGCTTCACTTGGTTGCAGGACAGATGGTGCTCACAGCATCCGGCTTGCCCATCTGAGCAGCATGATCAAGCTGTAGGTGTCCCTGTTCATTGCAGGAGATTTGGACTAGATGACCTTTAAGAGTCCCTTCCAACTCAAATAATTCTATGCCTCTACGATTCCCTGATTCTATGCCCAGCCTGACATTGCAGCAGTCTAATTTCTCTAACTAGAAAGCTGACACTGGTAGATGCTCTACAAACCCAACCCATGCTGGAAAGGAGCTGCAAGACCCTTGGGAAGCCCTCGTCACCTCCGTGCCGTGACCTATTACTGGAGACCCTTGGTGGGTTGTCGAGGCTCTGCTGGCCACACTGTGGTGGTGTCAGGGTGCGTGGCTGCCATGCTCACCGTGTTGCCCCTCAGTCCTACACATTTCCTGCTTGATCTCAGCATTGGGTGTGTGCTCCCCTTGTCAGAATTATTTACACTGAAATCCCCCACTAAAACATTCATACTAGACCTCGACTATGTTGTATTTTCTCATAGTAAATCCTTGCTGCGGTTAAATAACTTCACGGCATCATCTAGCTAAACAAGTGCTAAACAAGTGCTCCAGCATTTTGGGAAGTGAAACCTGAGCTTCTCGTGTGCCAGCCCAGCAGATGCTCTCTGAAGCTTGTTTGTAAACTGAGAGGGCATTTGGCTCTCTTGGGGGTCAGGGACACATGGCTGTGAGAGCACTCGGATGAATGAGAGTCGTGAACTGCTGGTGGCCCTGGATGATCCTACAAGGCAATTGGATTACTTACTGTATTTCAAAGACAATGGTGGATGAAAGATGCTGGGCTCTCATCTGGTCTCTGGATGCTCCTTCTGTGGTTAAAGCTCTATATACAAAGAATAAAGAATTTTTACGCCTTCCAGAAAGCACTTCAGGCTCTGCTTGTGAAAATTGCCTTATAGAAAACAAATATTCCTAATGTTGTTTATTCCAATGTCAGAATGGCCTCTAATAGGGTGCCATCACAAAGACCTCACAATCCTGTCTGCCTCGTAATGGTAGAAAGGAAGCATGCATATCTCCCTACCTGCACAGTGTGCATCTGAAGTGACTCACCCAAGGCTATGCAGTGGAATGTGGAAGTGATGGGACAGATCTCAGTGTCGTATCACTTGAGGCAATGCCTTCAGTAAAGGTGAGAGTAGCAGGGCACAGCAGCTCTTATAGAGACAGGTCACATTTCCTCCCAGTCTCCATACTGGGCGGTGAGTGTGTGGCAAGTGGGCTTCCTTCTGTATTAGCCATGACAAAATTTTGTCGCTTCCTCAACCCACTCCCAAATACAGCTGAGACTCATGTAAGTGCCTCGGCCAGAGAGGAAGTTTCCATTAAAATATTTTTAGGGGCCAAAAACTGGGTTCTTATATACCCATATACACCCTGCTAAATGAAATGTATGCATTGGATTCCTGGACTCCTGTTGGAAAAGGAAGAAAACGTGGGGTAAGAGACATCGGAGTGACTTGCCCAGCCAGATAGCGTGTGAACAGAACAAGAACTGTGTCCCCATCAGATCTAACTTATGTCCTTAATTAGAAACGCTTTAATCTGCGGTGAAGAAGTAAATTAGAGTGCAGTGGGAACAGAGAAGGTGCTCAGCGCCGTAGTGAGTCATCTCCTTCATGGCTCAGTCCTGAGCGGATGGGAGAGCAGATGCTGCTGGGTGCAGTGCTTGGAGGCAGGACTGAGGCACGCCAATGGGGCAGCCTAGAAAGGCTTGTCTTCTTGGGCCTCTAGTCAGCCAGGAAGAGGACCATGATTTAGACACAGTGGTTTGCTTGCTTTCTGTTCCTCTCTTATTCTGCTTTGTGCCACAGGAGTGCTCCTTGATAGGTGCCTTTAATAAACGGTTCCTTTGTCCCCTCCTCCTTCAAGCCAAACCAAGAAACTGGAGAGTGCTGTAACAAGACATTGTTAAAGTGATGGCAAATATAAACTCTTGATGGAGGGTTGTGGCATAGGAACAGATTGCCCAATTTTCTTAGAGAGATGGAGACGTGCATGTCATTAATAAAACATCTTGTTGTATGGTTTTTATTAATTTTCTCATCTCAGTTAAGAGAAGAGAAGCCCTCAGCTTGCAAGAAAAAGCAGATAATTTGATGGAGGTTCTTGTAATAGGCATTGTTGGAGCCATCATCTGCCAGAGTATCTCGGTAATTAATGGTTTGTTTAAATTCCAGTGCATAATTGTCTTTGCATTCTTGACTCTGACTGCTGCTTAAATCCTTATGGGATATTTGTAGAGAAAACAGGAGGGCAGTGGGAGTTTCATAGAATCATAGAACAGCTTGGATTGGAAGGGACCTTAAGGATCATCCAGTCCCAATCCCTGCAGTGGGCTGGCTGCCCTCCACCAGCTTGGGCTGCCCAGGGCCCTGTCCAGCCTGACCATGAGCACCTCTAGGGATGGGGCATCAGAACATCTCCGGGCAGAAGTGCCAGGACCTTACTGCTCTTTGAGTAAAAAATTTCCTAATCTAAATCTCCCCTTGTTTAGTTTAAAACCATTCCCCCTTATCACCATCTGCTTGTGTAAAAAGTTGGTCTCCCTCCTATTTATAATCTCCCTTCAAGTACTGGAAGGCCTCAGTGAGTTCTCTCTGGAGTGGAGGGGGACAGTCCCCTCCATCTCCCCACTGCTGCCCCTCTGTTGATGCAGCCCAGGATGCTGTTGGCCTTCAGGGCTGCAGGTGCACGCTGCTGGCTCATGTGCAGCATTTTGTCCATCAGGACCCCAAGTCCTTCTCCACAGGGCTGCTCTCTGAGTTCTCCCAGTCTGTATTTATAGCTGGGATTGCCCTGACCCAAGTGCAGCACTTTGTCCTTGGCCTTGTTGAACCTCAGTAGGTTCACGTGAGCCCACTTATTGAGCCTGTGCAGGTCCCCCTGGGTAGCATCCGTTCCTTCTGTTGTGTCAACTGTACCACTCAGCTTGGTGACATCAGCAAACTGCTTGGGGTGCACTCAATCCCATCATCTACATCATTGGTAAAGATGTTGAAGAGCACCAGTCCCAAGACGGATCTCTGGGGGACACCACTCATCACCAGCCTCCACCTGGACATAGAGCCATCGACAACAACCCTCTGGCTGCGACCATCCAACCGATTCTTTATCTGCTGAATAGTCCACTCTTCAAATTCATATATTTCCAATAGTTTTTGTTCGTCACAAATGCTCATCAGCCACATGTGTTTTCAGCAGTGGCATGTCCCAGTGGTGCCACCTCAAGAACATCTAACATTAGACAAGAAAACAATATTTCTTTCCTGAGCATCTGGGCTAGTATTTTCCAGCAATTTACGGGGCCTTATGTTGATACATGGCTTTATGAACAGGGCTGTGCACTTCAGTACAAAGTGGCAAGTCCCCATCCTTACATCCAGTGTATTTCTGCTGCATTTTCACCCAAATTTATTATGAGATCTGCATCTGGTCCTTGTCTTCTCCCTACCACCAACCTCAGCACTGCTTTTGAAACTTCATGGAGTACACTCCTAAACAAACAAACAAACAGAAAGTTCCCAGTCCTTGTAAATGTAGAAGAAATTTTGAAAACATGATCCAGCCACAGCTCTGAAATTCTCATAAACCAGAAAGCATGAAAAAGGAGTTTCCTATTAAAAAAAAAAGATAAAAAATGCAAGGAAAAATAGAAATCACTGTGACGTGTGCCTGAATAGATGCAAATCCTGAGGAGCTGAGGTGGCTGAGGGGGCTGCCCACACTGCTTTCAGGCCAGTGAGTCGTGCCACTGGCTCCATAGGGGCTGTTGCTTTGCAGGCAGTAAGGCATTTAGCACAACCACCGTTTGACATACATCAAAGCGCAAGGCTAATTTTGGTCAGTGACATCCCTGTAAGACTGGGAGATGAGTGCATATTCTCACTGAAGAGGTTAACACGGTTGGGGCGCGTAAAAGGAATGAGGAATAAAAACACTGCTGAAAACATCCTCCCCACTCTGCACCTCAGGAACAAACAATGGGAAAATCCTCCTTGAAGGGGGTCTATGTGCCACAGGAGGCCACGACTGGAGCTGGGATTGCAAACAGTGAATAAAGGTTTTTATACCTCAGTGACTTTATGGCCCGTAATAGCGTTCATGGTTCTGCGCTCTAATCAGATCTCATGCTTCAGGACAGAAAGCATCCTGGCGTGGGGGAGGAATCTGTCCTCTGCCATCCACAGATGACCACAGGTGACCAGTGATGAGGTGCATTATGTAAAACCTCCCTGTGAAGCATCCCCTATTAACGCCTGCCAATGCCTACCAGACTTCAGCCAAAATGCTGAGAAGCTCCTAATTACAGGACAACAAGCAAACCACTCATCATCTCCTTGCTGATTATTTCTGGGAGGCCTCCAATTACCGCAGGGAGGAGAGCCTAACCTGGGCACGCCGCGTTAGGTGCCTTAGGACGCATGAATCCCTGCAGTGTGCTGCTGGCTCCCATCTTCCAGCTGCAGTATGGAACCGCACAGAGTGGTTACAAGCAGTGACAGTGACAAGAGAGAGTGTCCCTGGAGCCTGGCTGACAGATGAGGACCATGGTTGGACATCCCACCTGTCTGGGTGGAGGTTTGGAAAACATCCCGTTCGTATGAGTTGCGTTAAGCAGCTTGTTGTGGAGCTCCCCAGGGAAAGGGGAGTTTCCATGATTCTATGAGTTGGACTCCATGATCCCTATGTGTCCCTTCCAACTTGGGGTTCTACGAGTCCGGCCAGATTGCCCAACCATGTTGGGATGGGGGGAGCCCACATCATGGGAGCTCTTCTCTTCCCAAGGTCTTCTCCTCTGATGCATCATTGAGCAAGAAACTCTTTGCAAGTTGCCACGGGTAGGAGTCAGTTCCTAGATTGAGACATAAATTCATCTACTTTGGTGCAGAAGTCTTTTTGTGTTTCAGGTGTCTGAGTGCCCATCACAGTCTACAGGGAAGAACTCGGTTGCCAAACAGATCCATCTCCTGGTGCCTATAAGCATATCTCCGATCTTGGACCTTAGGCTTAAAATAGGTGGTCTGGCGTAAAGTGAAGGGCATGTGGATGGTGCCATGCTGGTTTCTGCCCAGATAGGGAGGAATGGCAGCATCTTTCCTCTCTCTCCCTCCTTCAAGCACCCACAACTTTTGTCTCGCGTTAGCTGCCATCCTCCTCTTGTTTCTGCAAACGCTGTAATTCAAAAATAGAAAAAGGAGAAGAATGAAACAAAACAGCCACTTGAAAAGCCCCTTTAAAAAAAAAAAAAAAAAGGAGAACCTAAGATATAATTATGCCTCCTGGATGATATTTTCCCCTGATAATACTGGAAAAATGTTAAACATGTTCATGTGATATTCCAGCGTACAAGCATCTGCAGCAAGCCTTTCTCCTTTCCCCTCCCTCCCTCTTTGTTAAGGGAACTGCCAGCACTTACTCTGGATGTATCTGGGGACAGCTCAAAGGTGAACCTGGAGCACTGCCATGCCTCGATTTAAGGATTTAAATCGCAACCACACAATCTGACCCAAGAGCAACGTCCTGTTTTGAACCTCTCATTCTCTATAATTTGGGTCTTCAGTTCGGGGTACCTTTGAAGAAACACCAGAATCAATGGAAACAGTGGTGCTGGGCCGTCCCTGCTCCCAGCCCAGCCGTATTTCCCCACAAAGCAACGTGAGTGCTCGGAGCTCGAAACAAAATGAATGTCCCTATGGGCTGGGGAAGGGATGCTGGCAGAGGCAGCAGTGTACCATAATGGGGCTGAAGGCAGGGGACGGGCTGCAGTGTTTTAAGCCTAAACAAATGTAAGCACCGGGGGTTCTGCGGCTCAGAGCATACAAGCAATCAAGCAGTGCCTTCCAGCTGCCTTCTCTGCCGCTCTCCTTTCCCGTCCCCCGGGACCTGCTGCTAATTGCACTGTCAAAGCTCTGCAGAAATTCCCACTGCCTCCCCACGGGGGTGTCCCTGAGGTCAGAGCATCCCAGGCTGTGTTATGCTCTGTTTTCAGACTCAGGTCCGAATAAAGACCCGCATTTCCCTTTCACCTCTCTCCCCAGGTTTGCAGTAGCTGTGATCCAAACCCTGCAGCAGATCACCGTGCTTGGTGCTAATTTAATGTGAAGCTTCAGGTACTCAAACATTTCTGTGGTTTTTGAGCATGAAAGTGGCCTTATTTTCCTTTGCCTCCATTCCCTCTGTTCTTCAACCACCGCTCCAAAAAATGTGAGGAATGAGCAATGTTGCTTGTTTCTTTCTGGCACATTTCATGTTTTTATGAGTAGTTTTTTCCACCATTTTCAGGAAGGCTCGCTGCTGGGCACAGCCCTTGGGAAGCTCTTGAAAACCCAATTTAACATCGGTGAGAAAACCTGAAAACAGATGCGTGTCCCAAAACCTGGAGTTTCTGTGTTGGATGTTTACACATCTCAGCCTTAGGGACCTGAGCAGGGCTCTGGTTTTGCCCTACGGGGTGAGACTGTGGAGGTTCAAGTCTTGTGTATGGGACGGATGACACCATGTGGGACGTGACCTCAGGTGGGATAAGTGACCCAGTATGCACGTAGTGTGTTTGTACAGCTTCATTCTGCTGAAGACTAACATCTGCATAGGTTGCTCTGAAAGTAACGCCTCCTATTTTTTTTCCGAGGAAACGACAACAGATACAAAGAGCACACTAACACTATTTGATAGAGCAAATTCTAGGCTACAAAACGTTATTTTTCAACATGGGCACCAAAAATGCACTGCATTTTTGACAGCAATGAATGAGAGCCTGTGTGCTGCGTTCATAGAGATGTGCACCAGTGGATGTGACCCACTATCCCCATCACCACTGCTGAAACACAGCACCCATGCCTCACTGTGCTCACGTCCACTGTTCAATCCCTATAAACAGTTAGCAAACATTGGAGAATGTCAGCGGGTGGCATCTTTCCGCATGGAGGAATTCAATTCCACCCCTTTGCTTCCTACGCCCTTCCATGAGAGTCACCATTTTGCCACGCTGCCCCTCTGCTGCCATCTGTCACATGGCAACAAAATGTAATGGAATATTGGTAGGAAGGCTCAGCCTCTACTCCCACACCATCAACATCCGCCTCTGACTTTGTGGACCAACATCATAAAATAGGAGGCGCTACTTTCAGAGCAGCCTCTGTATAATGGCTCTTCTTAGGTGACATTTTCTTTTGGATAATGCTCAAATTGTTAGAAAAACAGGAAAAGGAGGAGCACTCCAATAAAAATATCACAGTGTGAATGTTTTTAAGTGGCTTTTTTGACCCGTTGCTCTGAAAAGGTGCTTCACATCAGTCAAAGTTTCTTCTTCCCAGCTCCGAAGGGGTCGTCCTAAATTCAACCTCACATAAAAATTCAAGTTTCCTCGTCCTCACTGGGGCTTTAAATCAAATTAGTTAACTGAATTAGGAATGCTTTTTGCTTTTATGCGTCTGGTTGAGACTGATGAGCCCGCGAAGGAGCTTGGTCTGACCGCAGCTGCTGCTGGACCTGCGTGCAGTGATCCTCGTGCCCACAGCTTCCCCGAGCCAGCCCCGTATTTCCTGCACCAATGATACTCGTGACAAATACCTGGTGTCATTGATATTCCATTAGTTTCCTTCCGTGAAAGATCGGACAGCTTTAAAAAGCCAATAAATTCCCACACATTGTCTCTAAGAGAAGGATAAAGGATTCCTTGGCAGGCCACACGCCATTAAGCCCCAGAAGCGAGCGGTGTTTTATGGTTTGCGGAGCTGAGGTCACTGCTTTGGGATGGAGGCAATTAAGACTCACAGCAGCTACCAAAAACCGCTACTTCTCCAGGTGCTCTCAGAAAGACACCTTGCTCAGGGGAGTGCTGGTGCAGTTCCCCTCATTCTGGTCCTGGGAGCACACCACAGCGTTAAGAGATTGCCTTTTTCACTGAGAGGGCAGTGAGGCATTGGAACAGGCTGCCCAGAGAGCTGTGGGTGTCCCATCCCTGGAGGTGTTCAGGGCTGGATGGAACCCTGGGTAGCCCGATCCGATTCGAGGTGTCCCTGCCTACTGCAGGGATTGGAACTGGGTGGGCTTCGAGGTTCCTTCCAACCCAAACCATTCTATGCAAAGCAGCATGGATCCCACCTGAAAAAGCCTCATGAAGATCCTGGGGAATGCATTTGAAGCCACAGCATCCACATGCTCTGTAGACTAGAGGACATAAGTGTTCACCCATTAATTTGAAAGGGTTTTTGGGAGCTGTGTCTCTCCTGCCACGGGCAACGTGCCTACCTTGTGCTCTCCACACCTCTAATGTTGTCATAGAATCACAGAATCATTAAGGTTGGAAAAGAACACTAAGATCATCTAGTCCAGCCATCAGTCCATCACCACCATGCCCAATGACCACATCCCTCAGTGCCATATTGCTATATCCCAAGCCATGTGGCCTTCTCTTTTTATACGCAGACATTCAATATTTGTGATGTGAGATTACAGCAGCTTCCTCATTTCCCGTTGTGCTCAGGAAATCTGCATGCTGTCCCTTTTCGGGTGCTGTTTCCTGACGTTTGGTGTCTCTCCACCCACCTCTCTGTCACAGTGATTTCCCCAGGGCTTGCTCTAGCTGCAGTCCTTCAGCGAGTGCTTTGTTCCCTCTGTTCTGCTTACAGCTAAGAAATTGCTACTCATGCCCAAATTCCAGCCCCTTGCACCCAGATTCTGGGTTCCAGGAAGGCACAGGATTCTTTTCTATTGCTTGGCACATGTAAAACAGATGTTTTTAGTGAAATACAAGAATAAATGAATATGCAGATATATTTTTTTTCTGAAGGTCTCGAGCACAAACGCTTGCTCTGATGAATGACTCATTCCCTTTGTCAGAGAAGCATTGTTGGAGCTCGGGTGTTTTCAGGCAAGGCAAGGTTTGGAGGAGGAGTTACTGTCTTTTATTAGACTGGATGATGTGGTTGGAAAAAATCAAGCAAGATTGCAGGCACGTGATCCCTTCCTTCAGGTGTGGAGCAGCTTTTGCTGCCTTCAAGCTGATTGCAAGAACAGCCATTGCACTGCTGGGCATAATGGAGCCAAAGTCAGAGCTGGTGTCCTCAGCTTGGACCTGGAAAAAGAGCCCTCAATCTCCCTTGATCACATCAGCATCACCTTAAATTCAACCTTATATTAAAAATCCTTGTCACTTAGTCTATTAATTTATAGCATCCCACATGTCCATGTGGCTTCCACTTGCTCCTTTATACTTGACAAATAGGATCAATTAAAACCTGGAGGTGATCAACTGCATTTCCACCTCCTTCCTTTTGACACTGGGACGAAATCTCAACATTCAGGTAATTCCAGTCCCACACAACAACTGTGTGGGAGGAACAGGAGGGAGGGAGGAGGTGCTTGATGTAATTTAAAACCTCTGTCCAAATTAATGGGGAAATAGAAAATCAGTGCACCAGAATTGATGAGGTGTGTGGATCCCTATGGAAGGTAATGCAATAGGTTTGCACGTCCCTGTAGGAACATGTGCAGCTCCACCAATGCAGTGCTGAAGGCGATGCTACCTCTGGGCTGGGGTACATGCAAGGCACTGCCTGGGCTGGATCTGGGGGAAAATATCCAAGTAGACCCCAAATTCCCCAAGTCTTTGTGTGGCATGTGTGCTTACCAGTGAGATTCCTGCCCTCGGTCGAGGCTAGCACTGCTTGCTCCCAACACTGTCTATTTCAGCCTCTCTGAGTGCAGGAAATCTTCCCTCCCCTCTCCCACTGTGTCTGACTCAGAAACTGTTTGAAAATCCCAGTTTTCTGCCATCTCCTGGCTCGTGCCCTCTGGGTAATGGGCAGCTGAAGGCAAAGCAAACAAAGGCGTCCTTATGCTTGGGAGAGCTGGCGGATGGTGGTGGCACCTCCTCCTCTCCTCCCACTGCCGTGGAGGGGATCTGGCCTCATTGTCTGAACAGCTCCAGGCATGGTGAGCTCGCTCCTAATGTGACTTTTGCATCCCAGTGAGAGCTGGGCCGACATGGAGCCCGCTGGTATTAATTATCTGGATTGCGGGATGCACAGGGAGGATGGCAGTGATTTGTTTCCCTATCCCATTGAAAAGGCAGCGATGGTCCCAGGCAGCTCAAGGCTGACACAGTTCTTGTGCTCAACCAGGTACAATCACATCTAGGTGGATAGGAAGGGAAGGGGTCAATTCCTTACATGGAGATGTTGAGCAGCTGGTGCAGGTTGCATAGAGAAGCTGTGGATGCCCCATCCCTGGAGGTGCTCAAGGCCAGGTTGGATGGGTATTGGGCAACCTGAGCTGGTGGGAGGTGTCTCTGTCCATGGCCATTTCCTCAAACTCAAGCCATTCTATTACTCCGTGACTCCAGGATACAGCAGGGCAGAGCTACCTGGCTGCTGAACACTGCCCTGCAGACCAGGTCCAGATGTTATCCAGCTGGTGTGGGTCACGTCAGCATCCAGCTGTGACAGCTGAGCTTCACAATGGGCGTTGAGTATTGAGGGAATAAACACAGCACGTCAAAGCAGTGAGACTGGATTCAGAGAAGAAGGGCAGCTGAAGATCTGAATGAGGCAGAACGAGTGTGGGACTTTCTTCATCTTCCTCTGAGGACTCCTGTCTGCAAGCAGGAATCAACACCTTGCTATTTTGTAAAATAATGGCTTGCATGCATGTAGAACCATGTCACTGCTTGGGCACAGGGTTATTGTAAGGACTCTGGAAAAAAAAAAAGGACAATCTATAGGTAACATTGCCTATAGGTAGCATAGCTGGGCATGTTCAGGTTAACACCTGGGTGAGATGAGGAGAAGCATTTCCATAAGCCCTCCTGGGGAGGTTTCTGAAAGCATTTTCAAGCCTGTGACCTTGACAGTTGAGCTCACGAACCCTGTGATGGCCAAGAAACCTTCATCCTCAAGCAGTGTCCTCACCTTCTTTATATAAACTCGATCCCCAGGCAAGGGCAGCCTGCCAAGCAAATACACACAAATTCCTTCCTTCCCTCCTTCCACCCTCTGCTCTGCTCAATGCACGGGCCCAACATGGGGCCTTGGAGAGAAAGGTCAGGACCATTTGGTGTCCTCTTACTTTGGCTACTGAAAGGGCATCTCTGGCTGTGCGGCTGTCTAAAAATAACCCGAGCTCTCAGAGCAGCTTAGCTCTGCCACGCACAGGAATAAAATGATGGGAAAGAATTCCAGTGACAGAGATGTCCAAAATGAGTGCCGCATGGCATAATTCTACTTTAGCCCTGAGCTGCCAGAGCTCAGGGAGTGTTTGGACAATGCTCTCAGACATAGGGTTTGGATTTGGGGTGATGCTGTGTGGAACCAAAGGTCGGATTCAGTGATCCTTGTGGGTCCCTTCCAATTCGGGATGCTGCATGGTTCTATGAATCAATATAAACCAGCCCACTTACGTGCGGTGACACCACTACAATGCAGCGGGTTGACCAAGCCACTTCCTCAGCCTCATAAACCCAGTGCACTTTTTTTTTCCTCTCTTTTTTTCCCCTTTGATATACCAAAGAAATATGTCCAGTGGCAGCAACTCTCCCATGATTTAAAACACTGAGTCCACCTTGATGTTCATCTAAAGATTATACTAAATGAATTTCTCACTTGACTTTTCCCAAGGAATTCTGCATCAACCAATTGCCCCATCCTAGGAGGTGTTCAAGGCCAGGTTGGATGGGCAGCTTGATCTGGTGGCTGACAACTGGACACCTTGGACAATTTCACCCTGAAAGCCTCATCCAAGTCCCTGGAGTCCAAGGAAGTGTATCCCAACCCAAAGGATCACACAGAAGTGATTGGAGGGAAAAGTCAGTGAATGGAGAATCACTCCCAGGAGAGAGGGCTAAATCTTCCTGTTATTTTAGATGGATCTCAGTAATTGTATGAGTAGGATTTTTTTCTTACAGCTTAAAACAGCTGACTGTCAGATTTGAGAAGTCACTGGCTTGTATTCTACTCTGTAATCAGGAATTAATCTGTCTAATTGCTGACAGCTCTGCAATTGCATCTCTCCAAAAAGGCAGCAAGGCATTATACTATTTCTTGACTATGGTCTGGGGTGGCAAATACTGGGAACAGACATCAATTTCTGAATTGATAGGATGAGAGGGAATTACCCTAAGTTGTGCCAGGGGAGGTTTAGGGTGGCTACATGGGAAAACTTCTCCAAAAGAGTGGTCAGGCACTGGAACAGGCAGCCCAGGAAGGTGATGGAGTCACTGTCCCTGGAGATGTTCAAGGAACGTGGCACTGAGGGGGGAATATTGGTGGTAGGTAGACAGTTGGTCTAGGTGATCTTAGTGGTCTTTTCTAACCTTAATGATTCTACAGGGCAGAGCAAGTGATGGTAATGATATATAAAGGGGAGTTTGATGTGATACCTTTTAGTTGGCCATTTGTGAGAAAGAGGGATCTGCATGTGTAAACCACTGGTTATATAGTCCAACCAACCAGTGCTTTAGAGATTATCCCCTCTTCTTTCAATGCATACAAGTGTAAAACATGCCCAGGGCCATTCAGCACCCAACAGGGATTTCACATCGCTCATACACCAGAGATGTGGAAGTGGACATCAGAAATGTGGGACAGATCTTGTGTGCACATCTCTGCCTTGTGATGGCTTTCTGGATGTGTGTGCAATGAAGCCTGTGGGAACTTGTTTACAGGAGAAGCTAACAGCTCTCTCTATTCAGTTGCTCCAACAGAAAGCCCTGGGCAATTGCTGTGCCATTGTTCAAAGTGATCTGAAAGCATAGCTTCAGAGGCAGCTCTGCTGCTTGCACAGGAGGTAATTAACCCAGCCTGGGAGTGCTGAAAATTGGAAAAAAAAAAAAGATAAATTCTCGGTGGTACCTTGGGAAGGCCATTGTTTCTCCAGAAAAAAGATTCCCCCCAAACACTACCTTGTCCTCCTGTTTCCCACATGAACCACAGGAAAGGCAGCGTGCTGGAATCATGACTTCAGAGCTAATCCCAGCTCTGGGCTGACTCTACCTATGGTCTGCTCTTCCCTGTCCCCTCACAGTAAAGTGAGGATAGTTATAAATCATAGAATCATTGAGGTTGGAAAAGACCCCCAAGATCATCTAGTCCAACCTTCCACCTACCACCAACATTGCTCACTGAACCAAAGTTCTTCAGAAAGCATTTGACAAACACCAAGCGCTCATAATAAGCATGAGTGGTGGATTTATTAGGATGATGTCCTAAGAAACATCCATCTCTCTAATGAACACGGTGTGAGCAGACATTGCTCTTCAAGCTATTGAACGATGGTCATGGTGAGCAGGAATCGTTCATGTAATACTTCAAATTAACTGATCAGCCATTGCTTAGAAAACACCTCTGATCACAGGCAAAGGAGGATGCTAAAGAGTGATCTGATCCCTCTTCTCTCTACATGCCTCTGGACACTCATTTCCATTGTGCTCTTCGGAGAGGGGAAATCTATCCAAGGGAAGCAATGCAAAGTCTGCACTGCGGGCTCATTTTGCAGGGAGCAGGGGGGACACTCACACAGTTATAGAAACTTATTAATAATAGACAGTGTCTTTGTGAACATTCATGCATCCCATGTACAGGCCAGTGCTTCCAAGGTAGCGAAACTGAGCAGATGAGCAAAGAGGGTCTGGAAGGGTACATGGGAACATCAGCATGCAGCTGTACCACGGGGATCTCAGGAGGGGATGGATGAAACATGTGCTCCTGATCCAGGAAAGGCAGCTCAGAAATCAGAGCCAACAGAGGCTGTTATCACTGGCGACTGTAAGAAATGAAAGAGGTGTTCCACGTGGTACTATCAATCACCAGGTGTGTCAGTTTTCAGCACTTAATGGCTGCAAGTTAAAGCCTTTCTCAGCTGCATTTCCAGTCATTGGCTTTTGATTTCGGTCACGAGGAAAGGGATTACATTAGAGGTCCTGGAGGTGAGATTTCCTCCCTCAGTACACGTTTCAGTGGCGGTGCATCGGTAATGTGACTTTATATATTTCATCTTCCTTGAAGACCTTACTCCAGGAGTCTGCCTCAGGACATTGCCAGAGCAGCCTCCTATTTTCCCAGAGGTCAGATGTTGAAGGCCACCCATGGTCTGTACCAGCAGTCCCCGGAAGTCTCATCACTCATGTCATCAACATGGAGTGGCCCTATAAAATCCACCTTATCCTGTAAAGCAGAACAGCCAATTCAGTTGTTTTTTATTTATTTATTTATTTTAATCTAGATACTTCTTTAATATTACTCTGGAATAACAGGACAGAGAACAGGCTCTGATGGCCCCAGTTCCAAGCACCACATCACTTCCCATCACCACCATTCCCTGTCGACTTGGGATGTCCAAGGGGCAGAGTGTCATGCTCAGATCTCACCAGGACTCTGGGGGCTGTGTTCAGTCTCTCCAGGCACAGTACCAGGGCTGTCCAGGCTTTTTGTGGCCAAGGTGAGGCACAGAGACATGAGAACATTTCAATTCATAGAATCATTGAATTATTAAGGTTGGAAAAGACCACTGAGATCCCCAAGTCCAACCCCAACCCATCCCACCATGCCCACTGACCACGATCCTCAGTGCCACATCTCCACGGTTCTGGAACACCTCCAGGGAAGGTGACCCCACCACATTTCTGGGCAGCCTGTGCCAGTGCATCACCACTCTTTCTGAGAAGAATTTTTTTCTAATGTCCTAATATTCCTTATTCAGTGCAAACAGTGCTGCATAAACCCTCATGGGTTTATATTCAGCCCTGGAGTGAAGAGGTGAACAAAACCATTCAGTGAGCGAGAGTAATGGCATAAGAAGCATAGGAGGTCTGAAGGACAGAGCCTCTTCACTTTCACAGCTGCATAAATGTGTGTTAGGGAGATGTACAGACCCTTTTTTGGTATACCAGCACATTTTTCAGATGACAGCAGTCTTTTAAGGCTGTTCCTGATGGTGTCATATGGATTTTCCTTTTATAACAATCTCTCTTCTGGAAATCCCCACTGGTCTCTGCTATTCCAGTGAAGAAGACTGCCTAATTCAGCTCGTTTTCCCCGGGAAGATCCAGCTGATCATGCAATAACAATGTATATCAGCACGCTAATGATGCTTGGCACCTTCCTGGGCTACGTGGGAGGCAGGGGAGATCGCCGTCATTATGGAATTAGTTGTGCTGAAAACACCATGGGGTTTGTTTCATCCGAGGAGAAAAGAAAAATCTGTTGTGCTGTGGCTTTCTGAGCCAGACAGTGAGGCAGAGTGGGTTTCCCTGGGTCTCCCTATGCTAGAGGTGTCCAAGGATATTGGTGAGCTTTAAGAAACTGCAGGTTATAACTGGGGGATTTCTCACCACGCAGGATCCCAGGGGCTGTTAGGCTGGATTTTAGCTGATGAAAACGGCCAGTTCCTTGCAGATCCAGCCTGAGGGATCAGCATCCAAGTAATGTGGGTCTGAGTGGACTGGATGACCTTTAAGCATCCCTTCCAACAACTGATAATATGATTCCATGATCTCCTGGTGGAGAGAAGGGACGTGCAGTTCAAGTGCCTCACAGGGTGTGTCCAGCTCCTTCTGGACACGCTGGAGACATCCCTGCAGGTGGGCTTGAAGCACATAGGACCAGGAATCCACTCATGTCCCACTAATTTTCCAACCCATCAGGGTTTGGGGCATCTTGATTTTAGGGCTGTGGCTGGACACGAGTCCTCCTTGTGCCCCATGCCACTGTTTGCATGCTCCATGCCATGGAGATGTTGGGATTACAGCAGCTGGAGATCATCCTCCATTCCCTTCCTCCCAAGGCAAGATGCAATGGTTTGCAGCAAACGCGGCAGCTGCTCATCCCCCACCTGTTCCTGTATCAGCACTGTTTGGATTTCATATGCCACCAATGGGCTCCAGATGCTGCCAGCTGAAGTAGCATTTTCAGGACCAGGAGAAGATTGATCCAGATCAAATAAATTAATGAACACTAATGATCAAAATGAGCTGCTCAGCCCAGGTAAAGGCTGCAAAGTGGGAATCACAGAATCATAGAATCATAAAGGTTGGAAAAGACCTCTATGATCATCTAGTCCAACCCAATCCAACTCCACCATGCCCACTATACTATGCCCATTAAAATGCCGCATCTCCACATTTCTTGAACACCTCCAGGGAGAGTGACTCCACCGTCTCCTTGAGCAGCCTGTACCAGTGCCCAAGCAAGCTTTAGGATAAGAAGTTTTTCCTAATATCCAACCTGAACCTCCCCTAGCACAACTTGTTGCCATTCCCTCTCATCCTGGGAGAAGAGGCTGACCCCCATGCCAGTGGCACAGGGAACTTGGCCAAAAGACAGGACCCCAAGGGAAGGGAGGGCCAACTGTCCACACAATAACTCATCTAGTGTGTGTTCCTGCTCTTTGCCAGGTCATGATAAGGGATATTTTTTGTCTTTTAATGCCACAAAAAAAAAGAATGATTGCAGCAAACCTGGCTGTGTGATGAACTTGGACCCATCTCCCAACACAGAGAAGAGCTCCCATCAGTTGTCTTCATCTCTCACCCACGGTGAGGGAGAACAAGACACCGTGAGGATGCACACTACCCTGCTGGGTACTGTTAATTAGCATAAGAAACAACACCAGAGGCGATGAGGCATTGAGCTAGAGTATAATTAGCTACATGGAATTTGCTAAGTATCTTGGTCCAGACAACAAGCATGAAACCTCAGGGCCAGCCTCTGTCAAAGAACTGCTGTGTGAAAGAAGAAGCCCCCAAGGAACGCTTGGTGCAGCCCGTCCAAGCCTTCAGATCATTTTGTGCCCAGCACAGGGCTGTGTTGAGATGCACACAATGTCCTGGTTCCTGCTCCCTGCCCCAGGGAGCCGACAGCACAGACACTGCTCTCCTTTTTGCTGCAGCTTATTTAATATTTATGGACCCCAGTGTTAGGGAACATCCTAATACTTCTTGTGCTCAGAGGTCCAGAGCTCTGCTGAGCTGTTTTACTGCATGCATCTCCTTTCCCCTTGCACCAGCTCTGGATTTCACTGTGTCATCTCCCTTTGCAAGTCAAGTGAACACTGAAAGGGAGGCATCCAAATTAGGTCAGATGAATCACCCCTGCAGAAGTCCCTGTTTTGATCACTGAGAACTCAGTGCAAAGTGGTCAAGGGTAGGTGTCCATAGTTAGATAGCTTGTCGCACCCCTCGGGGCCGTGGGCTTTCTAAGTGCCTTACCCTGGTTCTGGTCTCCAACTGGCAACTCCTTGTGAGGAGCTGAAATGAAACTTGCTTGATGCTATCTGGTGTTTATCAGGATCACAAAACCACTTGTTTTAATCTCTAAAGACTTTGGAAGTTTGGGTCAAAATGATTTGTCTCAAGACGCCAAAGGAGAAGCTGTAGGGCAGCCCAGGTCCCATTGGCTCAGGGAGATGGATGGCAAAACCTTGCTCTCTGCAAACATCTTCCTCCACAGGAGCCTGGGTATCCCCAGACCCAAAATGCCAATGTACCAGGTGCTGTAGCTGCCACCTTTCTTCTGGTCAGGCTCACCTCTCCCATTCTTGTGCAAAGAGCCCACCCTTGTGCAAATTGAGGGACAAAAACAGTCTCAAGACCGCTGACCCTCGAGCCTGCAAAAGCAAATGGGGCTTGTGCTTTGTGCGACAAGGTTTGCACAGGTCTGTGCTTGGCTGTGAGTAGAGCTGTTGGGTTTCTGGCAATGGCCATCAGCATCCACAGGGAGGATGGACTCAACACTAAAGCACTCTGAGACTTGGAAAGGAGCATCACACCCTGCCTGGCCAGGGGAAACTGCTCCAAGCACAGTGCAGCTTCTGTTCAGTGCTGTCTTTGCTATTCTTGTGTGTGCCGGAGGTGAAAAATGCTCCTTTAATTTTTTTTTAATTTTTAATTATTTTTTTTTATACCTCTGGTGACATGCTTTTGGTAAACACCAGAATCGTTGAATCACAGAATCATAGAATGACTTGGATTTGAAGGGAACTTAAGGATCATCCAGCTCCAACCCCCTTATCATGGGCACCATCTCAGGCTGCCCAGGGACCCATCCAACCTGGCCCTGAGCACCTCCAGGGATGGGGCATCCACAGCATCTCTGGGCAGAACGTGCCAGGGCTTCACTGCACTCTGAGTAGAGCATTTCTTCCCAACATCTAACCTAAATCTCCTCTCTTTTAATTTGAAAGGGTTTTAAAGTGGAGTTCAAGGAGCATTTGGACAATGTGTTCATGCATAGGGTTTGGATTTTGGGGCAATGTTGTGTAGAGCCAGAGGTTGGACTCGATGATCCTTGTGGGTCCCTTCCAACTCGAGATATTCTATGAATCTAATGCTGTGATAGGCACCTAGAGCAATGATATAAGGTACAAATAACCACTGGCCAGTTTCTCCCAACAGCATGGGGAGAAATGGGAGAGGGACTGCACTGTCAGCTGCATTCCTCAGCTACGAGCTTCATTTCTCCTGATGTATTACTCTAGACATGATGTGGGATCCCACTAGTGCTGTTTTCCTCAGAATTAAGTGTCATTTACTCATATCCTTGGAAAGGCTTTTGTGATGTCAGTGCTATGGGGCAATGGTTCCAAGAATGAAGTAGATGTTTCAGCTTTCCAAATGGGGGAAATTACCATGTGGATTAATGGCAGTTCATGAAAAGGACCAGATTCCCACCCTTGCATACCAAAATACTGTGTTTATCTACCCTTACAGGCAGCTTCAAATGTATCTTCCCCAAATGGGTCATTAGCACCTTCCAGCTTTAACCTCACTGAACATTTATGAGAAAACAAGGTAAAAACTGGACAGGTCTTCTGGTATTTTGGTTAAGGTGGGTTGTCCTTCCAGAAGAGGCTGCTGTGCCTCAAGCAAGTCATGGGCAATCGATGGCAATTCCTGCATGGTGGCTGCTTGGAAGTTAGACTGAGCAAGTCCAAATCCACTTCTAGCCTTGAGATTGTCTATGGGTCTCCCCACTGTGCTCTTTGGCGCTAGAAAGCGTGGAACTTTGAAAGTAATGCCCTCCCAAGGTGAGCCAAGGGCACCATTCTCTGCAGACCTGCCTGAGCCTTGAGGGTAGATGGATGTTTAGGGAACTATGAGCCAAGGCAAAAATAAGTGAGAAAAACAACCCAGGAGCCAAGCCCAGTGGAGTTCCTCAACGCCTCATTACCTTCCTGAACGCCTTGACTGATCTGCCCAGAAACATGTGGAATACTACCCTGCACTGGACCCATCTGTAAGTTCCTGGCAGAGATCTGGCAGCACTGGGACCTGTCTCCACCACCCACATCCTGAGGCAGGAACAATGCCCTTTTGCATGTCTGGGCAAAGGAGATCAATGTCTTGCCTGGACTGACTTCAAGATGCACCAGTGTTGCTGTAAATACAGCAAGGATGTTGCAAAAAAGGAAGGAGCCAGGGGAAACTGATCAATTTGCCCGACTAATTAAGCTACCTTTCCTTATTAATAGCATCAAGCCTCCTTTACAGATATCCCTCTGTCTTCTGTGGCTGTCTCCTCAACAATTCCCCATGCCTGTAATCTGTTTTCCATTTTCTCTCCCATGCTGGTCACATGTCACTGAACTCATGCACCTTTCAAATGAGGATATTTTCCAGCAGCTGAAAAAAAAATCAAATAAGATCTGGAATAGGCTGATCATATCCAGGTTGGGTTGATACAGTCAGATGGAAGTGAGGGACAGAGCATGGCTGTCCCTTGGCCAAAGCACCATGGGCAAGGGCATCAATAGGTGGAGAAGCATGAGGTGTCCCCCATGGGATTCATGACTTGCTGTGGCCACCATAGGATCATGGGGTTGGTAGAGATGATGAATGTATGATGGTATACTCCACTCACTATTCTTTCCCATCTTCTCAGGCTGGTTGAGGCCATCCATGTATGGTCTTCTGATGGATACCACCTAGAATCCAAAATCTTCTGTGAGAGAGAAGTTTTGAAGAGGAGAGGAAAAAAAGAGCTGCTCAGCAAACTGTTTGTTTGTTCCTTCCATCTGTTTTTGGAGAGAGAGGATTTATGAGAGCCAATTCAAGCCTCTGTCTTGCCTGAACTGATTTATTTCTCCTCACTCTCACTTCAGTGCCATCAGAAAAGAACTGAGATAAGAACTTGGGACTGACCCTAAACCTTGGGACATGGAGGAAGCACGTCGGAAACAGGAAAGAGATGCTCTGTGCATACAACACCCCATTAACAACCATTTTTTCTCATCTGCTCCTGCTGGAAGATACCAGCACACGCTGATGTCCACCTGTGCCTTATAGAGAGGGGTATGGAGGTTGGGGCACCGCTGGTGGGAGATCAGGGATGGGATCAGGCTGCATGGGGTGCAGCGTTGGGACACCCATCCCCATGGGCTTACTGGCTCCACACAGCTGCTCCCCTAATCTGCACGCATTCAGAGCATCTTCATTCAATAGAGCTGCTTCCTGGAGCTTGAAAGGGACGCTGATTATTTTTAATGAGCCTTCGCCTTGCTGGAGCTTTACTTTGCACTGATTATGTGGGCAGAGCTGTGGCCTCCTCCTACAAGGCAGGATTGCTGGCTTTGTGCTTGCATCTCTGGGGAGATGCTCACAAGAGGGTCAAGGAGCAAATACTCAGGTGACGGAGAGATCATTGCAGTGCCCTGCTTGGGGCCAGAGATGTACAGGACCCCTGCAGGGATGCAGGATGCTGAGGAAGAAAGCAATATGCCCACCAGCTTGATTTTGGAGAGAGTTTGACATCTGGCCGTCTGCACAGTGTTCCCAGGCAGCATCAAGGTCATCCTGCCTTGCCCTATAATGTTCCTGCATGCCTGTCCCAAGGCCCCAGAGCATGATTCAGTCCATCCCAAGGCTAAAACACAGCAGGTGACTCATGTCCTAAAAGTGCCTGTATCTCTCTATCACCTTCAGTGGGATCCTGGGGTGGAGAACTGCGCTTGTTATCTTTGGATGCTGGATCAGGACCTTTATCCACTGGAAAACCAAGTAGCCTTGCAGGAATTAAAACTTATATGACTGATAGGGGGTGATCTCACAGCGATGGCATGGCAAGGTGCAGAACGTGGGGCTCTCACTGGAACAGCACCAGTTCTGCTGCTCCATGCAGCGAGTGCCTGGCTCATTAGTCCGTGCAATCTGATGGGATGTACCTCATGGAAACATGCTGCCCAGCTTTATCTCTTCCTGCTACTCTTGTTGTATCTTTTTTTCCCTGGAGAAATTACTTAAACAGATGGCTGAGCTTGATATTAATACACTTATTTCAACATTTGCATAGAGCATCTGTTGAGGCAAAAAAAAAAAAAAAAAAAAAAACAACTTTCGCAGATTAAAAAAAAAAAAGATTTTTTTGCATCTTTGAATTGAATTCCAAGACGATGAAAAGATGAATACCTCTTCCAAGAGTGCGTAAAATCTTCATTTGTATACCAGTGGGATGCCACTCCACTGAAATGTCACTTACTGGTGGATGATTTGGGGTGGAGGAGGAAAGTGAGTGTGCATATTGCAGAGCTGATCACATCTAGATAAAAAAATTAAAAAAAAATGACAACTTCTAAAAGTAACCCCCAACCTAACAATTATTTGGGTAAGACTAATGATATAGACCCAAATCATCTCGCATCCCTCCATAGCTACCTCTCTGTTTATTGAGCTGTCCTTCCTGGATGCTCAGAGGACCAGGATCTCCAAGGTGCACCTGGTGTGTCCTCAGAGAGCCCTAGGTGAAACTCTTGAGGAGTCACAGTTTTTCTTCTCTTAGAGAAGACACGACAATATGCCTGAATTCCATAACTCTTCTCCTGTGGAAGAGCATCCTATGATCACTTTGGTCTACTAAAGTTTTTTAGACTAGCCCCCAGAGGGGTCCACAATGCTTGGTTAGAAAAATAAAACCTCTCCAAGTCCTCAAAGCGTTTCACCACTGCATGTTGACAAGGAGCCATTGCCTCCTGTCTAGGCTTTCCTCATTACCTTCTTGCCAAACCCTCAGGACAAAAGCTCTTCTACCCAAAGGATTAGCCTGATGCTAAGTGACTCCATTTCTCTTTTTTATGACTGTGTCAAGCAACGCCAAGAGGCAAACATCTTCCTGATGCATGGGGTTTCACAGCATGGGGTTTGGTTTGATGAACTTCAATAATGATGTCAGTGAAAGCTGTAGGTCAGGCTAAGCTCTCCAACCACATGTGCACTTGCGTAATTGTCTCTGCAAGATTTCCCATGAGTATGCTTTCAAGAAGGGAACTATTTGCACCTGTCTGTTTGTATGCTGTCTTCCCCATGGCTCCTGGTCAGGTAACGTGGTGGGTCCAGTCATAGAATCATTAAGGTTGGAAAGACCAATAAGATCATCTAGTCCAACCATCCCCCCATGCCTGTGACCACTATAGACCATGTCACTCAGTGCAACATCCACTCTTTTCTTGAGCACCTCCAGGGACGATGACCCCACCACCAACCTGGGCAGCCCATTCCAATGCCTCCCAAATTGTAAAACCAAATTGTAAAACCAAATTGTAAAACCAAGTCCCGCTCATTGACAGTAGTGATAGAGATGGATCACAGCAGACCTCACCTATAATAGTCACTCAAATGATAGCAATGTCAGTGCAGAGCAGAGCCTTTGCTCTGGCATCCTTCTGGATGGAGAGATAAGCATCGCAAGGGCAAGCATTCAGGTTCTCATCTGTATCTTGGACTTGTTCTCCCTTATTTTTATACCTCACTCAATCCAGAGGCACTATGGTCTAGGGTGTTAGAGGCGAGAGGCAGTATTATAAATTATAGCACACATATGCTTTAATTATTTTGTCAAAATGATTTATAGGTCGTGACTTGCTGGAAAGAACCAGGCTGCACCCGTGGAGATACCCATGGTAACTCATCCCCTCCTCCTCCCACATTTGTGCTCGGAGGACGATACTTTCTTGAGCCAAGCAGCCCCTTCACATGACAGTGACCATGGAAAGGAACCTGAGACCACACAGATACCTTCCATCCAGAGTTAACAGAATAGACAGAGCCCCTGCCAACCCCTCCCACATGTCACCACCCACCCCACAGCCCCACACTGGGATAACAGTTCATCCCACAACAAACTTTTCTGGCAGGGTGTCAGCTCAGCCAGGACAATACAAATTTACAGCCATAACAGAGGCAGCACCAAAAATACCTACCATAAATAACAGCATCCCAGCACATTGGTAATGAGGTTGTGATTTAGGACCCGAGCAGGAAGGAGTGAGAGGAAGGGTTGCTGCTTTCTGAACTTTTTTTTGAGCATTTTCACTTTTTAATGACCTGCTTCACCCACTGTTGGAGGAATGGCTGCCTCCAAAACATGACTGGGGGCATGCAGCCTCCATGCTTTGGCTGCTCCATCGCTGGCTTCATTCTTCACAACTTTGCAAGGTAGCACAAGGGCTACATTTGATGAATGGTAATGCAAATGAAACCAGGGGATAAAGGCTACAACTCAAAGGCCAGCACTGGTGGAGGGATGCAGGGGAGGAGAACATGTTTGGGGAGGCCCAGGAGAAGCTTGGAAATGCCTCTGACGCGGGTGATGAGATAGAGATGGATGTGGTGGAAAGCAAGGGCTGGTTGTGAGCCAAGAGGCACTGGGTGTGGAGGTTGGATCTCATCCATCTCACCCCATCCCACACTGGGATGGTGGGGTCCTCCCAGGTCCTGCTCCTCTCATATCCACTCTGAAAACAATGCCTCACAGCCTTGCCTCCCTCCTGCTTGTTGTGAGATCCAGGCTCAAAAAACATGCTCCCTTGCTCTGGCCATTTCCATAATTAAAGCAATAAGCAGGAGATGTGATTTAAATCAAGCCTGAACTATTGAAAAGCCACCTGCGGTGTTAAAAGCAAGTCAATAAAGAGTGTTAATAGAAACATTAACATTTCAGCAGTGTACAGGCAGTGTTAATTATGACATTCCCCATGCCAGGGTCCCTTTAGGAAAGCACAGGTGTGATGGGTTTGGGGTCTGAGCTTTGGGCTGGAGATGCAGCAGACCAGGTCTTGAGGGGAACAGCACTGGGAGAATGCATGCGAGAGGCAGTCTGATTTGCAGACGCATTAAATGCCGCTGATTTTCCCCTGCTGGGTCCCTGAGCCACCAGGAATCTGATATTCCATCACCTTCAGCTACAGTATAGAACCATAAAACAGTTTGAGTTGGAAGGGAGCTCGAAGACCTGGGAGTTGGTATTTCAGAGCCATCAGCTGGGACTTCACCATGTCTTCAAATGCTCTGCTAGGCAGTGGCCAACATCCCACTGAGCTAGACGAACCTCTGTGTCTCAGTTTTTAATTAAATTCCATTTTAAAGTAGGAAAAAGTGCTCATGAGTGCTCAATTACTGCTTTTTTTAGGTTTTTCGATCAGCGTGGAACAGAGGACACGTTCGATCTGTTGTTAAACAATCTCTGCTGGCTTCTGGAAGTCGAACACTTGTCTTAAAATAATTTATCTCTTTTCCATACTTGCTGCTTCATGATTTTGCCTCCTCCAAGTGAGATTTCAGTGTGTATAGAGGACAGAGAAAGATTTTTGCTTGTACTGCCCCATATCTCCCAAGGTTTACATAGCACAGACAGTTTCTGCACTGTCAGAGGAGGCAACATCCTTGCCCTGCATTATACATAGGGAAACCAAGGTGAAGAAGTACAACTGGAAATTGGGATCCTTTCACCCTGGCGCTTTGGTCCATGTCCTCTAGTAATAACTA
This sequence comes from Numida meleagris, assembly GCF_002078875.1. NCBI lineage: Eukaryota > Metazoa > Chordata > Aves > Galliformes > Numididae > Numida > Numida meleagris. Next base: position 3,654,369 of record NC_034410.1, on the reverse strand, counting down.
ATCTCAGGATGCAGTTATTTATCTAAGGATGAAATCATTCTCTTAGAGCATCCATCAAAATGGCAGAGCCAACATGAGTTTTGTCAAATGGGGTTATTGTTCCTCCACTGAGGACAGCCAGTGGCAGAGTCACAAGATGGTTCTGGAAATATTCTAGCAGGATTGTGTCCTGTTCTACCAGAGTTCATAACACAAAGGGGCAACACAACCTGCTCCTGAGCCAGATCAGCATCCTTGGTCTCCTCCCAGCCTGCTCAAAGCTCTCCAGAAACTCCTGAACTTGGAAGAAGGGGTCCAGAGATGGGGCTCTGCTCAGACACCCCTGACCTGGGGCTAGATCTCCAGCTCCACCAGCCTGGATGGGCACAGCTTGCCCCGTGTCATTCACTGGAGAGGACACCGTTATGTCCTTGTGATGGATGTGTTGTTTGTTCCTTCTCACATCTCCCCATGAATACCTTCTTTGCTCCCTCTCACTGTCAGGAAATCTGTCCAAGAGAATCTGTTTTGCCTTCTGTAATTTGGCAGCAGTGCAGGAGACATGGTGGACAGTGGCACTGAAGGACATGGTTAGTGGGCATGGTGGGGATGGGTTGACGGGTTGACTGTAGAGGTCTTTTCCAACCTCAATGATTCTATGATTTTATGATTCTGTGAGATCTGGTCCTCCCTCACACAACCTGGTGTCTGCCTCTCCTCATCTCTTGCCCTTCATTCAATCCCTCCCACTACCAATTTTTCATGCACGAACGATCTTTTTGGATATATGGAGCTCTGAGTTGTGGTCTTTGTTTCTTCAACACAAATGATTAAAGCACTGTGATAAGCCATCCCTGCCGCTCACTGCAAAAGCAAACTGACTGTTTCCATCCTGGCTGCTCTCTCTGTATTCAGACTCTTCAGGCATTTCCTTACTTGGCACTTGCCATTTCCAGTCTATCTACATGGGCTTTATTTTTCTAACTAAGACAGATTGAAAAAAAACACCAATTTCTTGACTGCTGTCCCCTTGGCCTGTCACTAAATACTCTTTGTCTTAGGACATGCTCTTGAAAAACGTAAGGTTTCAAGCTCTGCCTCTCACAGCTGCCATTTAGCTGAGATACTTACCTTATTATTCATCTCTCTGGTCTTTCTGCAGCATCAGTCCTTCTACTCACCACCATCTGGGTTTCCCAGTTACATATAATGTCTGACTTCCCCCTGGATGGAAATTTATTGCCTCTTGCTCACCAGCTATGGAGGGAACGGAACCATCCCCACACTCAGTGCTGCAATCCCTCTGGGCTCTGTCTGCTGGTGGCAATGAGCTGAATGTGAGCCCTGCTAGACCTGAGGAGCTCAGTGAGATTTTGCTGGGTCTGGTGGTGATGAGGTGTGGCAAAAACCATGAATCAGCCCTTGCCCTGAGGCTGGTGGGGATGGCGGGTGGGCAGCAGCACCAGAGAGGATCTCTGCCATGGTGAGAGCTCATGCCTCTATCTGTTAAGCAGCTCCTTCATTATCAGTGATATGCAGTAATGAATTCCCTCAATTTGACACAGTTGATAAATTTCTGGGACAGCCGAAAGTGTGCAGCAAGTGGTGGGACCTCATGGACAGTATGGAACTCAGAGTGGGGCCACAAAGAAGAATGAGCCTCTTCTCTTGCTCCCCACTTGCCCCCATTATTTCTTCGGTACCTCCAGCTGCGATGAGGGAAGTGAAGCCCAGCTGTAGGCAGGGAATGCCCCAAGCACTTTGCTCCATGGGACGTCCCAGTGGCTGCCAGATGAAATGGGGACAGGCTCTCTGGTGGATCTTCTGCCAGGTCCCCAGCTTCGCCAATTCACAGGTCTCTTGCTCACCTTCTCCCAGAACCTCTGAACTACCCGAAAACTGCAACTCAACATCCTGAGGTTAACTGGGGAAAAACCATCACTGTTGAGGTTTTTTTTTTTGTAAAAAAAAACCACATTTGGGGTACTTTTCCAGCACTACGAGGTGTTGGACTTTGCAGCACTGCTCACTCTTCGGGGCTGTTCCTTGTGGTGTGGAGAGGCCCATAAAACCATATTAAAACCAAAGGGAGACTCTGCATACAGTTTTGAGCTCCAGGAGGCACAGGTTTATTTAAATAATAAAAAACAAATTGATTTCTGGTGTGACCAAGGGAGCTGGGAAAGCAAGCTCTGAATAACACACAAGGTTGTTATCAAATGTCACCATCATCAAAACAGACCAAAGCAGGAAAAGCCCAGGACAATTAAATCCCTTTGTGGAACTGAGAGCCAGGGCTGCAGAGCCCATTGCTCTGCATGTATGTCGTTTTGGGCTGAATACTCAGAGATACAGTCATTTTCCGAAGCAGGACGTCAGCTGCTTAACACTCGTTAGTGCTAATGAAAATCAGACAGCACAAGCCCAGTTTCCAGCCAGCAACTAATTTCCACTGCCATCTTGGGGAAGCAGCCAGAGCAGAGTCTGAGATAGTGAACTTTACACCTGTGCCAATGTTAAACAAAGCAAAGCCATCGTGAAGTATGCAGGGGGGTTTATTCAGCCTTTGAATTTTAGTCAGCTGGATAGGAAAAGACAACAGCACCTGGTTTTCTAATAGTCTTAATACAAATAAAAGTGCAGAAGTCTCCACCAGGCTGCTGCGTAATTGCTTTGGGATGTGGAATACAGGGGCTTCTGCACAGGGAGAGGTCTCACCCCACCACGTGCTCATGGGGTCTCCTGTGGTGGTGGAGATACGCCATCCCTACGCTGCCCTAAAGCTTTCCTCCCATAAAGTCCTCTTTAAACCATGACTCAAGCCTTTCCGCCCTCTTATCTGCTACGGGCAAGAAGCCAGGCTACGGTTTTGTTGGTCAGGAGCGCCCAGAGCATAAAGATCCCAGGTTTCCTATGAGATCTTGGCCAGTCTATTCACCTCTTGGCCTCAGCTTCCGTACTTTTAAAGTCTGGGCAATAACAGCCTTTTAGAGGAAGGAAGCAGGAGGATTCGTGTGTTAATATCTGTAGGACACTCAAGGGATAGGTTGAGCAGGTCCATAAAAACATCTAGCAGCAATGAGTAATGATTTTCTGTACATTGTCTTGAATTCAGCCCAGGTTGCCATTGTTCCAAGAGCGCCTGTGGGTACTGAGCCTGGGGGGCACTTTTCTCACAAAAGTTGGAGAAAATGGGAGGAGTAAAAAAAATCTCACATTGCTCCAGTGGGTACAGCCTTCACTCAGAACTATGCATATCAAACTTGCACTAAAATCTGGATTCATTTCCAAATATTTTCCATTTTTTGGTCTATTTCTTCAATGTTTCCTCTGGTGACCATGCTGGTAGCTGGGTGGATATTAACCATTCACTCATTTGTTCCATGATTATCACTTGCTGAAGTGTGTGACTCTCCTGACAGGTGTCAGCAACAGCTTTCATCTCCTGCAGTCCTGGGGCCGAGAGTCCCCCCCTGATTTGGTTACTGCACTGGAAATGCAGTCTGAAGAGTAAAGATGTCCAGGGGGACCAACTTCCAGTTTACATTCACAGAACTGGAAAGATAATTGATTCAGAAGCATGCTATTCTGGCCCTTCTTTCTGCATTGAAAGGATCAGATCACTGTGGAAAAAGAAAACAACTTATTATGGAAAAGTGGCTGTCTGATGGTGGGCAATAGAAATTGATCCTTGAACTTCATAATGAATAGAGTGGTGCTCGTTAAACTAAATTTCAAGGTGTTTTCTAGTCTAGGAAAGCATTGGAAAAGTGTGGTTCTTGTAACAAGACGGTGCTTCACTTGCTTTGCTGGGGCTTTACTAAGCCATGCAGCCTTGCTTGGCTCGTCTTAGAATCATAGAATTATAGAATCATTATGATTGGAAAAGTCCTCTAAGTTCACCTAGTCCAAGTGTCCACCTACCACCAATATTGTCCACTAACCCATGTCCCTCAGTGCCACATCTCCATGGTTCTGGAACACCTCCAGTGATGCTGACTGCACCACATCCCTGGGCAGCCTGTGCCAGTGTCTGACCGCTCTTTCAGAGAAGTTTCTCCTAATAGAATTGCCCTGGAAACACCCAAGGTCAGGCTCGATGGGGCTCTGAGCACCTGATGGAGAGGTAGGTGTCCCTGTTCACTGTAGGGGAGTTGGACCACATGGCCTTTAGGGATCCCTTCCAACTCAAACAATTCTGTGACCCTGTGATAAATATGCAGGCTGCCTTTCTGCATGGGAATGCCTTAGATCCAGAGATTTTGCCCATCTGTCCACATGGTACCTGGATTGCACCATGGGGTAGAGCTCAGGCTTGGTTACCAGCAGAGATCTGAACTATCCTCGCAAAAAGAGCAGCTGAGGACGTGAGCATTGCTATCCACAGCTGGTTCAGTCACCAGCCATGCAGCCCCCACGCAGATGGGCTGTGTTTTGGGCTGGCTTTGGGTCTCACAGCAATTCGGGCAGAGCTCGCTGCCAGGGCTCCCTCCTCCCGCCCCACTGCCACGCTCCTGCTGATGGAGCAGAGCTGCGTGGGAACACCGAGTGCTGCACGGTGCCCACGTTTCCAGGAGGAAGTTGAAAAATTGAGGAAGGTGCCAAAAACAGCTGCAAAAATGATATGAGAGCCGGAAGAAATAGCTTGAAAGAGGCTCAGAGCTTACTCTGTTTAGCTGATCGGAAGGAAGATTGAGAGAACATTAAAGCACATAAGTACGTTCTCTTGAGAAAAAAAAAATACAAGGTATTAAAGGGGTCTTTAATCTATCAGAGCAAGGCATAACAGGAGCCGGTGCTGGAGGGCAAAGGCAGACAAGCTCCAGCCAGGAAAAAGGCTTTGTGCTTTCCCCAGAGCAGTGAAGGTGACACACTGCTCGGGGAGAGGACCATGCTCCATCTCCTTGGATCCAGGCACAGCGTTTTCTGACACTGCCATCATTTCTCATGCTCTCGACCTCAGGCAGATGTGGTCTGCTGTGTCCTGGGGCTTGAACAAGATAATGCAATGATCTCTCCTGGCTTCAGGTTTTCTCATTGCTCACAGCAAAGCAGGAAGAAAGAGACCCGCTGTTGGGCAGTCATGACCCAAAGCACAGTTTTACCTGCACAGCAGCCTCACATTGGCTGTTTTTCTCTCCTGGGTGCCAAGAGGTGGTGAATACTGGGTGAGCCCTGGTCATACCATGGGCAGTTCCAGGTTGTGGGTAAAGCTGGCCCACCCCAAGGGTGTTTCACTGGTGGGACTTCAAGCTGGTGCTCTTGTTTCCCCCTGTGGGGCCTTTCATGGAAAGCCCTTCCCTTTGCTCTGAGGCCAAAGCCAGACCAAAAATAACAGCAAGCTTTGCATGATGCAAACCCAGCCCCCAGAAATAGGCAAGGAGCGGTGATGTGCTTGCACATACCTCTGCTGGGCAGGGCTGGCCAAATTTAGGAGCTGACCGGAACCCGAAAACGAGCTGCTGGAAACTCCCTGTCCCTTCTGCACCCTCATGCTGCTTCCACCTGCGTAACGAGGTGCAAAACATCCCCCAGCCGAAATACTAGCTTGTTTTCATGCTGTCTCTGAGTAGGCATAAATACTTACGCTTGGTACGGACAAGGAGGAATAAAGCTGTAAATGCTTTAACATTCGAGAAAAGTACTCTGTGTACCAGGAGTTTTAGTGATCTCTTTGGGAGAGCCAAGTGTCTGAGCAAATTAGCCTTGGATACGAACAGCCTTGCAAACGGCTGTCTAAGAGTGAGCAAATACCATATTATTAAAGACAAATGAAAGTAGCAATTGAGCTGAAGAAGACAAAGAGTTTTGCTCATGTAGATGCTGAACATTTTTTTCCCCGTGTGCGTTTCTGAGATCAAACCCAACGAGAGCCAAGCTTCTTTTATATTCACTAGTCTCTGAACGATTATTTCGTGAAGGTCTTATGCAAATTGCACGTCACTGTCCCCATCACCAGCAGCAACCCATGGCTGGGCTCAGCCCGAGGACGATGGTGCAGCGTGAGACGTGTTTGTTCAAGAAATGTTCCCCTCTTCGATGGGCTCCATTAAACGCAGCGCTTCCACTTCCATCGGGAATGCGTCTCCTATTTCTAATAAACACAGTGGCTAATTAGCTGAGGAGAGGGACTCAAAGAAAACAAAGGGGTTGGAACAGAGATTGGAATTTCTGTAGATCTGGATGAGTTTTCTTGCAGCTTTGGGGTGTGATACCAGGTGAGGACAATCTGACACTTGTCAACTGGGCACCCATGAAGGCGAAGCCCAAGGCCATGGTGGCAGAGCAGAGAGGCTCCCTGTGAGCCCTGAGTTTTGCTGTGTGCACAGACAGAAGCCCATAGACTCCTGCAGATGCATCCCAGAAAGGCTTTACCCCCCTGGGCTGGGATATAAATTACCTTTCATGAAATAATATATATAGCAATATGCTACCTACTGAACCTTCAGTGTGCTTTCTCCCCAGACCTAAGTGAATTATTTCCATCCATCTGAGCCCTAAATCCTTCCCACATCAGCAGGGATAGGGTTAGGCCATCATCAGCACAGAAAGTCATCCCTAGAGCATCCTCCCAGGGGTCAAAGAGGCCACATCTAGGCTGGTGCGAAGCAGAGCATTCACAGCCCGCATGCTCACAGGACAGCTTGTGCTGTGCAGCCCTAGTTCCCTGGCAGGCTGCCTGCACCAGATGTGCCTGACACATGGTGGGACTGACTGCATCGCTGCATGCACAGATCCCTGAGCTTGGAGGGCAGCACCAGCAGCAAGAAGTCAGCTTGGAGAACCAAGTGTTTCCGAGTGCGCTCTTCTGCTGCTGATGCCATCCTCACAGCAATGTTGTTCAATGCAGACTAGACTCTGGGAAGTCCCCCAGGGATGTTCTGTGGCTGTTCCCCATGCCTGCCATAGAAAGCTCTTTGCTCCCTACATGCTATCTGCAAGACCCAGCATCAGGGGATCGGGTCTCACCATGGGTTGCACTTTATTGTCACTGCTCTTTTGGTGCTAAGCCTGCCCCCTCCATGTGGACATGGGGTTGAATCCTCCCTCCTGCCAGTGCTAGCTTTCCAGCTGAAGCAGTCTGTATCAAGCCTGCTCTGCTTGGGCTCTTGATATAGCTAATCTTGCCTTGCTCCTCCTAGCAACAAACATGTTTGTGCCCAGCATGATAGTAAACACAAGAGGTGGAGTAAGAAACATGCTGAGCCAGGAGAGCTGGAAGAGGGGCTCTCTGTCTGAGCAGAGAAGCTGGCTTGGCTCCTTTTCAAGCTTGGACTGACTTCAGGAGCAGAGCAAGGCATCAGATGTTTTCCTCTTCCTTGTCCAGTCTGAATCTGTCATAACATTTGTTATATCTTTTACTTATTGCATGTATCTAGATGCAATCTAAGACTGGAAACTGTGATTTGTGTTTCCAGCTCAGCAGCACCTGGTGTCATACTCAGCCAGTTAGAGCCAGCCCTTTGAGACCATGATCTGTGCCTATCAAGTTGTGGCCGTTGCACTGAGATACAAGCAGGTTAGGGTCAGATTCACACCCACTGGGTCAATTCAATACCCAAACATACCACTGATGTAAGATGCTGGTCAGCACAGTGGCATCCAGGAGGCACTGGAGTAGAGGGGTTTCTCTGATGCTTATGATATGAAGTGACTGTTCAAATCTGTATAATGAAAAGTCTCAAAGTGCTTGTTTTTTTGTAGCTTTCTTTAGGAACAGCAGACATGGAAGAAGTATTAGCCAGACTCCAACAATCTGAATTCATCAAGCTTAGCATATTTCCTTTCCTCCCTGCATGGAAATTGTGCCAAGAGGTGGGCTCCATGAAGGAGGAGCAGGACCTTCACATGATGGTGACTCTCTTCCCTGGTCCTGGAGGCTATGTGTGGGTGAGAACTAGCAAGTAAATTCCTGGTGACTGTGTCTGTGTTCATTGTGGGAATACTCACTCCAGGCTACTTCCCTTCTTTGGTTTGCACATCAGGTTGAGCAGATATCTGCTTGTCCCCTGCAGGAGAAGCTTGCTTTGGCCACTGCCATGATCCCAAGACCCTGGGACCACTCAGTCTCATTCCAGTGCAGCACCCCCCATGACAGTGGGACAACCCTTGGCCATCAGCCCTCTCCCTTCTCACAGGAGAGGACTGATGCCCATTGCTATCTCTGCCTTTGCTTGCTGAGAACCGTCATAGAACCATAGAATCATTTGAGTTGGAAGGGACCCTCAAAGGTCATCTAGTCCATCACCTCTGCAATGAACAGGGACACCTAGAGCTCAATCAGAGCACTGTCTAGCCTGACCTTGAATGTCTCCAAGGATGGAGCATCCACCACATCTCTGGGCAACCTCTACCAGTGCCTCACCACTCTTACTGTAAAAAACTTATTCCTCATATCCAATCTGGACCTCCATGCAGCCCAGCAGCAAAACCCCACTTACAGCTCCTGTCTGTGCCAGGCTGCCTCCCTTTTACACCTAGGAAGCCGGGTGTTAAAGGCTTGTCTGCAAGCAGAGCTCTTCACTGTGCCTTCTCCTCCTTGTGTTATTAGACCTCAGGCTTCTATGACTTCTAACTGGACCATGACAATTTGCAGTCACAAACCCCATCCCACCCTACAAGTGCCCCTTCCTCCTTCTGCACACACTGCCATTAAAGAGTCTTTCTAACTTTTGGCTAATTGGCAGAGGTTATGTGCATGCTTCAGAAAAAGGGTAAATCGTTATAACCTCATGCCTCTGTAGTCAATTATAGATTGTTTTCCCAGCTCAGCCAATTTGGCAGGCGGTGACATTGCAGCAAAAAATGAAAGCCTTCAGCCAGCATGTCTGACGTCTCTGCTTGAGAGCAGCTCAAACCAGAACCTGTATCTCGGCCCTCACCCCAGTCTGGGGAGAGATGAGCTCTGGATGTGTGTCTGTCCCAGGGCATGCAGATTGTGCTAGTCTCTTGTTTATCCATTTGTTCCTTTTTGGTCAGGTCAGGGATGATGCTTCTATAATGCAGCAAGGCTGATTTGCACCAGCATCTGGGACTGTCTCACAGGAGAAGATGCTTAAGTGGAGCCTCTACATTGCTTTGATGCTATCTCTACCATCCAGTTTCCATCCTCCAGCACAGAGAGGAGAACACCTTGCACCTGGAGTCCCACATTGTTCTGGGGTGCTCTTGGAAGACAACATGATGCAGTTCCCAACTAGTGCACATTAAGAAAAATTTCTTCTCCAAGAGAGTGGTAATGCATTGGCACAGGCTGCCCAGGGAGGTGTCGGAGGCACCATCCCTGGAGGATTTCAACAAAAGTAGAGACATGGCACTGAGGGACGTGGTCAGTGTGCATGGTGGGGATGTGCTGGGGTTGGACTAGATGATCTCAGAGGTGTTTTCCAACCTTAATGATTCTGTGATTCCATGCCTGGATTCATGCTCACAAAGACACATGTAATCTCACATACCTCAAGAATCAATACATGAGAGCACTGCAATTGCTTGCCTATATGATACTAGGGTCTGTGCAGGAGCACAAAACCATGGACTCAGCCCCAGGCCTGTGTATTCCTTCAGCCACTGTTGCAAAACAGAAGCAGTGCCATTTCTCTTTGTAGAAACTTGAACAAAACAAAGTGTTTGTGCAAAGCGCAGGATTCTGGATCATGCGTGGGGGCACTGCTAGGCAATGTCCAAGTGCTCTGTTTACAAGTCCACCACCTGTTAGTGCAGTGCTGACTGTGCAGCTGTTCGGGGAATTACATCAAAAAGCACTTTGGGTGGTTGCTCAAACCAAGGGCAGCCAGACAACATCTTCTTGACCATCTGCTCCAGAGTTTGGTGTAGTGTGGCACATGGCCACCTCACAGCGAGTTAGGATGAGCCAGGGTTGTTGAGCTGCTTCACTCTGTGTCTCCTTTTGCAAGTCAGTTGCAAGGCAATGCTGGAGTAGCAGGTTGTCACGATGCTACAAAAGAGGTTTCTGGGTAGTCCAGTCCTGAGGCTGAATGGTGAAACAGGAAAAGGACGTAAATTGCCGTGCTTCTCAAAGTGTGCTGCACCTGGGATCTTCCAGTTAAAATGGACAAGCTGGAAAAGGGCTCTGAACCTGTGATCTTCTGCTGCTTCTTCTAATCTTGCAAATGAGGAACCTCAAGTTTCTGCTTGGCCATGAAAACAAGGGCATATGTTATTCATCCTACATGAAGATTAATCATTTTCATTGATATGGAAGATCCAAGAGCTCTAGCCTTTTGGCAACCTGCAAGTGTTAAATGTGCCTCCTAGCCCACAGGATGGGACCAAACCCCAGCTTCTGAGGCTGCTTGTGAGCAGCCATCTGCTCCATTAATAGAAACGAAGAATTATGTTGCTTGATTGACTTGGCTTATCCAACAGAAAATGATAAGGCATTTAATATCTTAATATTTAATGTCTGCCAACATCCATGTAAGAAACAGATTTGTGAGAGCAGGTAGCTTTGCAGTCTTGCTGAAGCAGTGACCAGAGGATGAGAGCTAATGCCAGAAAAATCAGGAGCAGAAATAAGGCACAATTTTAACAGCTCAAGTGATAAACCAGTGGAAGTGCCTCCTTACGACCCAAGCGTGAAGGCTTTAAATCATGACTGGATGTTTTTCTAGCTGATAGATTGTAACTCATCCTGAGGTTAGGAGCTTGCTGAAGGCATTCCCAGATAAAAAGCCTGCAAAGAGCAGCTCCCTCTGAATGGAAGTCCAAACAACACTGTGCTCCAGGATGCTCGGATCTTTGGGTGCATGGCCATGACACAGCCATCTGCCAAAAAGGTGTTACTGATCCAAAGTCTCAGCCAAACCTCTGTATTTATCCCCACATTTCACCTCTTTTGAGCTCCGTGTAACTCTGCTTTGATTTGGGTTCCTCTTCCATCCCCAAACTCTTTCCTCGTGCTCCTCTGTTCATTGTAGGGCAGTTGGACTAGATGACCTTTAAGGGTCCCTTCCAACACAAATGATTCTATATCTCTATGATCCTACAAAAGGAGATGCTGAACAGTCACTGCTTTCCTCCTCCCCTGCCTGGAGCTCTGTGTGTCACCTGGTGTGAAATAACCAAATATTTGTGGAAAAGTTGGGCATGCTTTACAGTTCATGGATGGGGCCTTTCCTTCCACCTCAAGATATTGGTGTTACAAGTAGGGGTCACCCAGCCAAGTGTTGGTGTCTCCATCACTGATGGTCACCCTGGGCTGTCTCCTTGGTCAACAAGCCCAGGGTGAGCTTTTTCTCCTCTTAAATCCATCACCCAAATTAGGGCAGACAAATCTCATCCTAAAAGTGCCTCTTTCTCCTCTATGCACTCATCATAAAGGGATCCTGGGGCGAATATGTCATATCTGGTATTAGATGAGCTGCACCTTCCATGTGTCAGCAGCGCTTGGCTTTGCTGCTGGTCTGTGGCAAGATGGGTTTCATCCTCTCCTCCTTCTCAATTCCAAAGCTCAGTTCTGAGCTTTGCAGATGCTTTGAAGAGAGCAAAGCAGCTCAGCGAGGCCCTGAGCTTGGATTCGGATTTTTCCTGTAGGACAATATTGTCCTAATAATATCCTCAGCACGGAGTGACGCTGGAAGGAAGGAACAGGAGGTTCTCCTCTCTCTTCTTCAAACAGGTCTAAATCACAGTGCTAGGATTATGGGTTTTTTTTTTAGCCAAACATTTTTTATTAAAAAAAAAACAACGGAATTCAGCTCTCCAGAAATGCCCTGCAGATCTGTGTCAGCTTTTGTAGAACTGCCAACAATAAAAGAAAAAGAAAAAAGAAAAGAAAAAGCAAGAACCTGTAGGAAAGAGCTTGCAGGAATTGCATTCCAAGAAGCCTGAAGTTTTCATCTTGGGATTAAGAAAAAAAAGAGAAAAAAATAATTAGCTTATGATCTATTAATTGTTTTTAATGTTGCCTCAATTTTACCTTTTACAAGCGTTTAAAATCCCTCAAAGTTAAAAAAAAAATAATAATAAAAAATGGCTTTGTTCCCAGCAGAAACAAATGCTTTCTTCAGCAAGATCCTTCCTCTTTAATTGATTGATTCACTTCAAATTTTATAATAATTGCATTTCTGGTCGGCTTAAATCTGAACTTCCAGTGAACTAAGGGAGTCACTGAGCTGCTTTATGAGCTTAATTAGCTAATGAAGTGCTTGTTATCAGCGCCAAAGATTTCTTTGACGCAAATTACTAACACCTAGAAATGTAAATAACCCCCCAAAATGAGTTCTGAGGAAATCACATGGGCTAATTCATTTTAAGCACAACTAATGTCTTATATTGCTTGGCCAGTTAGTATCGATTTATTTTAAGCAGTAATTAACCACTGTGTGAGTAAGAAATATATTATCTTTCCCCTGTAAGAATATGTAGTCATGAAGAGGAATCAATACTGATCCAGCTAAACCCCACTGTACCGATAAATTGCCGCTGTTTGCATTTATTATTTATGCTGTTTCTTAGGTGTCCAAGTACATAATATACAAGCGCATTTTTAATTAAAAAGTGATAAGATATCCAGATAATTTATGGGCGGCAGCAAGCCGATCTGTGAGAGCCTGGCAGGGCGGAAGGGCCGGCTGCTCACAGGTATCCAGCCCGGCTGTGTTTGCCTCTCCCATGCAACATGAACCCAAATGGCTCCTTGCTTGCCTCCCATCACCTACTGCCACCCAAAAATGTGCTCCTGGGGCAGGGGGATGGCCTGGACCTGGTGCACTGCCCATGGCTTTAATGGAGACCAACACTTCCAGGTGGTGCTCAGTGCAACATCTCCACTCACGCCTGCAACTCCATATAGTCTACTGGGCAACGCATGGAGCCTAAAAAAGCCCGTACAACCAAGGGGGCCAGCACCTTATCATAGAATCATTGAATCATTAAGGTTGGAAAAGACCTCTGGGATCACCGAGTCCAACCCCAACCCATCTCACCATGCCCACTGACCACGTCCCTCAGTGCCACATCTCCACAGTTCTGGAACACCTCCAGGGATGGTGACTCCACCATCTCCCTGGGCAGCCTGTTCCAAAATATGTATCCTTCAAGAGCCCATAGAACCTAGTAGGCAAGCTCCATATACCCTAATATAGACCCTCTGATGTCCCTATCTCAGTCTCTGTTGCCTATCTACAAGCATTCTGAAGAACCCGTGCAAGAGCCATCACTGCTGCTGCTGCTGGGGAGCTCCCCTCTCCTAACAAGATTTCCGAAGCAATTCCTTCTTGCCTCCAGCACTGTTATTTATTTTCTTTTTCTTTTTCTTTAAATACAGCATTTGGCTGTTCTAATCAGATGCTATCAGATGGTTTAAGGTCGTTTTTATTATTATTATTATGATTATTTTTTAAGCATGTTATTTATTTATGGTGTTTTTGCTGCGTATTTTAGCAAGGCGAGATTTTGCCTGAGGGCAAAAACCATGCAACAGCCTTCTACCAGGCAGACACGATAAGCAGATGGGCATAAGAGCAAACTCTTGCCACTTATTTCCCTCTTGATATTTTAGTGTTATGGCATTAAAGTGCTCGTGGTGGAATTTTTTTGTTATTATCTTCTACTTGTAGAGTGAACAGGAATCCACAGTGTTCCTTAATCTCACAATGTGTCCTCCATAACTTTACTTCTACCTACATCCTCTTGCAGTGTCTACTCACAAGACCCAGTTCCTGGAGCCTCGTGATTATTCAGCAGCTTAAGAACTTTTCCTCTTCTTTTCTTCAACAACAACAACAAAATGCTTCTAATCCTTGTGACTGGAGGGAGCTGCTGGTATGAAATTCATCTGTGAAAACAACTAACACGCAACGTTCTAAAACTCTGTGGTTTTTCCAAATCCAGTCTTGTGAGTTTTCATGTTGGCTGAGGAGAGAGGAAATCTGCCTCGTGATTTTTGGTTCTTGCTAGCATTGCTGTCATGGTTGTTATGTGTGGGAATGCGGCTGGTGAAGCTGCACAGCTCATTTCCCTCTCTCTCCTGAGATACTGCCTTGGATAGCTTGGAAATCCCTCAAGATGAAGCTGTTATTTAGAGTGTTTTTATCAGGCTGGGCCAGGAGCTTGAGTCTGTCTGGGAAAATAACCGTGCCGTAGGGCTGGAAACACCAAGGTCCCCAGCTCAGGTGGGATGCAGGCACACACACAGCCCACGCCTTCCTTCGGCGAAATGACAAATTACTTACCAGACCAATTCTGCAGCTCTAATCAAAGTACCAATACAGCATCACCTTTCCCTGCAGGACTTTTCACAGTGAGGATAGTGAGATGTTGGAATGAACCACCCAGGGAAGTTGTGGATGCCCATCACTGGAAATGTTCAGAGTTGGGTTGGATAGGGCTTTGGGCAACCTCGTCAAGTGGGAGGTGTCCTTGTCCAAGACAATGGGTCGGAGTGTGGTGGGCTGTAAGGTCTCTTCCAAACCAAACCATTCTATGCTTCCAGCACATCCAGGTGGATTGAGACATGGATCAGCGAGGGCATCTCTGGTAGACTCAAGCTTTTGCTTATCAGAACTTTGGGGACAGTCAAATGATTTATCCTGACAATTTGGAAGTGTCAAAATATATCTAATCAATGCTCTTATTTCCATCTATGGCATTTATTTTGATATCACCTTGCCCAGTGAGGTTGTGGATGCTCCCTCCCTGGAAGCATTCAAGGCCAGGTTGGATGGGGCCTTGAACAACTTGGTCTAGAGGGAAGTGTCCCTGCCTACAGCAGCGGGTTGGAGCTACATGATCTTAGATGCCCCTTCCAACCCAAAACATTCTATGATTCTATGATCACTAGTAATTATAGGTAACATTAATAATATTATTCTTTGCTATTATGCATTCATAAATAGAGTGAGGCAATTTTATATTTAACCAGAAAAGCAATGGAAAAAAATGGCAGTCATCTAATAGTTGTGAACAGAATATCTAAAAATATATTCAGAAACTGGAGTTGTTGTGAGGAGCAAGTATCAACATGATGACAATTCTCTTAAATATAGCAGAAAAGGATCACAGCAGCAGAACTTTTTGCAAGTTAACCCAGGAGGTATGAAGTGAGACAGTCCAGAATTTGGGTTTTACCTCGTTGTTCAGAGCTGAGGAATAAAGAGAAAATGTAAAATTCTTGAACCAAACAAAATGTTTTTGAGAGCTTAAAAGTGCATCAAAGCAGGACGCTGGAATGTGTGTTATGGATGATTTCAGCTAAAATTGCCAAGTCCTTATAGATGATCTGGATCTCGCTCTCCTCTGACAAATTTTGTGTCTTGAGACAACACCCATGGCTAGATGGTATTCATCTGAGCATCTATCCTTACGTGATCCTCTTCCTCACCTGTGCCAGTGCCACAGGAATCCCACTGTGTCTTCTCCATTTACCAGCCCCAATGGCCTGACACCCCCAGCTGGGAAAACCCTGCCTGGTGAACCCAGGGAGCAGGGTAAACTCATGGGGATGCTGCCAGCCTTGAGGTCTGGGATCAAAGGACCAAGCCCTTCCCCAGCGACAGACTTCACGTACAAAACAGAGTGGTGGCAAATGTTTGGGAAATCGCGTGGATGTCAATGGGACCCATTTGCATGGAATTAATTTCATTTCAGAATTTTTTAAAAAAGCTTTATTGAAACAAGAAAATTGAAAAATATGACCCCCAGATAAAAGGTAGCCCTGTTTTTCTCTGGACCAAAGAGCTTTGATGATGTTGGGGATCAAACCTGAGCAAAGCCCAACAACAGCCGCCTTTGAAGCTGCAGAAGATGTAAGACACGAATCCCTGCCAGAAAAGACCACAGAGGGTCTCTAGACCTCACTTACAGTGCGAAACTGAAGGAAGATGGGAGTACTCAGCAGCTGTGCAGACCAAGCAGGGTCATCGGTGGAGATTTTGGGTCAAAGTCTTATGCATTGAGCTTTGGAGAAATAAAGAAAAAAAGGGAAGAAGTAAAATCTGGGGAAGTGCTTTTATCACAACTCTTGTCCTCAGAAAGATGTGGCAATAACAAATGCGTCCTCCAGCACACAAAGAAGAAGAAATAAAGGTTAAAACGGTGTGGAACTTTATCGTGTAGCTGCTTTTTGTTGTTTTTTTTTTTTTTTAAAAAAAACCTTTTTACTTTAATTGCCAGTTGTGATGGCAGAGAAAAAATATGTAAAAAGCAAGAATAGCTAAAAATAGGTCAGATAAAAGGCAGCACATCTAGCCATAAATTATCCAGAGCCCAATAAAAGCTCAGTGAATGAGACAGTGGAATGTGTGGGGGCATGAAGACATAATGATATTAAATTAGAGCTTGCCTTCAAAACTGGAGAGGGTTGTGAATTACTCTCATTTAAGAGCCTTGCAGTAATCGATAGCGGCTTTTGCTGCCTGTGGACAAAATCTCATAAATTCCCTTTTATTGCAGGTGTCCATGCAACAAGAACATGTGTGATGGGGGCTTCGAGGAAGGGGAGAGGTGCAGATGAAGTGTCCGTGCTCAGGCTGTGCTCCTCCAGCCCCCGCTCCCAGGGTGCTCAACGCTCACTGTGCTAATTGCTGTGCCGTTGCACTTAGGAGGTAAAATGCTGTCAAGATGGGCTCCCTCTGGAGAAATTAAATGCTCTGCTTAAACTACGTGCACCATCAGGCTGGGCATTTCTGTAATGGATCACTGGGTCTGAGTCTGCTCTCACCGGTGTAATCCTAATGTGTAGGAAGAAGAGTTTTCCTTCATTAAATCTGGAGATCTCCTACTCTGGGTCCAAAGCATCCAAATTCTTCACTTTTGAAGCCAGTAGAACCTAGCAGAGCTGCAGCATATGTTTCCTGCAAGCCCTGTCCCTTTGCACATTGGCGCCATTTGTAGACTGCTACTGCGTCCATGCCTGGACATCAGTCTTTTTCTGGAGCCTGCTGAGAAATGCTGGTGTCTTGTTTTTTAATGCAGGAGACAATGGTGTGTCAGATGTCTCTGGGTACAGAAATATCTGTACTTTCTGGTATTTCACAGCCAAGACTTATTACGGGCCACAAAACTCAAGACCTGTTAGCACACTTGGGACCTACAACACAAATACAGTGTACAATGTGCAAAGTAATAGTACAGTGTGCCACAGTAAAATAGGAAAACACAAAGGAAAAATTTATTATCTGAAATGCTGGTAATGCATTAGCACAGGCTGCCCAGGAAGGTGATGGAGTCACCATCCCTGGAGGTATTCAAGAACCGTGGAGATGTGGCACTGAGGGACGTGGTCAGTGGGCATGGTGAGGGTGGGTTGATGAGTTGATGGTTGATCTATAGGTCTTTTCCAACCTTAATGATTCTGTGATTCTATATCATGGAAAAGGGTAACAAAAGCCAGCATTCCCCAGATGGTCCAGGACAGACGGAGCCTCTTTGCCTTCCTGTGATGTTTGCATTGCCTCTTGCACGTTAATAATTAACAGGAATCTCTTAGGCCAGTACCTCAGGAGCTGCGTTCATCTTCCTGATGGTCTTTGCAGGACAAGCCTTCACCCTAGAGGGACATGGTCTGCTGGGAGGTGAGCAAGGACAGGGCTTAGCTTTGCAATGAGGACACAAAGCCACACTTTGGCCATGACGTTGGCCAGAGGAGAGCTGGTGTTACCAGGATCTTTGGAAGGAAACCTGGAGTGCTTTGCTCAGCCAGGGCTTCAGGCCGGCACGCAGCCCGGCATGTGAGAAAGCAGCAACCAGCAGTTATCTGCATTCCTCTCATTCCACCAACAAAGTCTCCCCGCAGTTCATTTCCTCTAGAAAGGTATTAAGGAATATTAAAGGGATAAGAATCTGCTCATTAAAGATATGTCCAGCAGATCCCTCGTTCACAAAAGGAAAGACTGCAGGGCTTAATTTACCCAATTGTCGATGATTGATTAGCAGGGCCATTCAAAAATGTTTTTGATCCTCCAGTCTCCACATTACAAGCATGGCTGAGGCTGTAGGGCTGGCCTGTTCCCAAGTAATCTCAGAAGCTGAGGGAGCTTGGAACAAGATTTTATTAATATACCAATCGATAAGCACCAAGGAGCAGCAGAAGAAAGGCATTCTGCTGTACTGCATCAAGGGTGGCAGGTTTTCAACGGGCTTGGACAGCTTGCTTGGCTGCTGAGCACCTTGCAGAACTGTGTGCTGGGCATGCACCATCCCTGGCAGCCCGTGCAGCTCTAGCAATGTGCAGGGGGCTTGGGACCTGCTGCTGCATGGCTGCAGCTCTGTGCTATGGGGGAACATGGGGCAAGGAAGGCTGGGATAGAGCTGCTTTGAAACGTGGGCAGGCTCCCTGGTCAAGATGTTTTAAATGAGTCTTTTCATCTTCAACTTTCATCTTTCAGGCTGGATATTAGGAATATTAGGATATATGGAGGTGTTCCAGAACTGTGGAGACGTGTCACTGAGGGACACGGTCAATGGGCATGGTGGGAGTTGGGTCTATGGTTGGACTTGGGGATCCCAGCAGTATTTTCCAACCTTAATGATTCTATGAATCAGTGGTGGCATTCAGCTCCCCTTGCTTTTTATGGCCTCTGTGCAAGCCCTGGTCACAGTTCCCTCTTCAGCCAATGGACAGAAGCAGGCAGGTGCCCAAATCTGGGCAATGGAGGCCAGAGATCTGAATTGTTAAAAAAAAAAACAGTGACAGTCAATGGAGATGACTGGATAGCTCATGGTGGTTAGGTGTGATGCATATGACCAGCCATTAAAATGTAATTCAGTTGCCTAACACGAAAGACTACAGCCTTTTTGCTGTCCTGAGATGTCACAGTTGGCCTCTTGCTACACCTCCAGAAGCACACAGGTTGCCTGTAAACTTGGTGTCATCTGGATTTGGTGCCTACCAGGTGTACATGAATGCCTCAGACAGTCTGGGACATCTTAGATGGCATCAGCCATTTGTATTTAGGCAACAAAACTGCTCCCCTGTGGCACTGTGAGGTCACAGTCTGAATTCCAGCCCAGGACACTGCCACTGAGGACTTTGGCAAAGCCACCAAGCTCCTCTCGTGGCTGCTCTTCTCAGCCTGATGATGGTGTTTTGCAGTACATATGGCAAAGGTGTGCACTCCTCTCCTGGGTGTGGTTACATCTGTGCTTTCCTTAGCCTGCCCACTAGCATCTCCCTGCTGGGTTGACATGCTGAACAAAAAACAGTCAAAGTAAAAGTCGTGGAAGCTGCAATGTCTGGCAGGGATGTGGTGGCCTTAGAGAAAATTTCAGACAATCACGTCAGACCCAAATTAGCTGTTATGCTGGTTCTTGTCACTTACCAAAGATTCAGTGGAAGGCATTAGCGCTTCCTTGACTCTCAGTGCTAACATAATTTTGAAGACACAGCGTCTAAGAGCAGAACCCAATTGTTCTGGGCAACAAACAGCTCGAATGGATGGAAAGATCAGCTGCACGTTTTTTGCTGTGTGAAGGAGCCTAGTGGCTTTTTGTGTAACTTTCAGCTTGGATCTTCCTTGTGGTGAATCCTAACATTGAGGTTGAACTTCACAGGTATTCAGTGGAATATGTTGCTTACTCCAGTGATGGTCATGGTGGAAGACTGGAGTCCTTTGTCCCCAGTCAACCAGTTTAACAGCAAGCTTGAGAATTCTATGAATCCTATGAATCCTTCCCTGTCTCTCCAGAGATTTGCTTGGAAATACTGTACAGAAAAGCAGAGAATCTGTATGGATACTTCAAGGCAGCAATCATTTTCTGGTATCTACAGTGACCAAAGCCAAACACAACAGTTTGGATATGAGAACAAAATGAGAAGTAGATGAAATGCATTGCTGAAAATCATCAGAAAGTTCTTTCAACTCAGGTTGAAAATGCCATCAAGCAGAATTGGCAAAGGTCAGCATGTTCAACCTTAGGGTCAGTTCTCTTTTGAATTTCACCAGGAATGTGTGTCTTTAGTGGATGTGATATTTTAGGTAGTATCTACAAGAAAGAAAGGAAAACACTGTCATTGGTAGAGCCATGACAGTGTTTGGACTAGGTGATCTTGTAGGTCTTTTCCAAACTAGCTAATTCTATGATTCTATGAGGCTCATTGCTGTTCTTCCGTTTCCCTGGAGTCCTGCAGTTAACAGATCCTCTCGGTTTGTTTGGTTTTTTTTAGTTTGTTTGTTTTTCAAAAGTATGTTTCAGATTCCTGTGACAAAAAGGGGAGCACTGTGGACTTAGACACATCCATTTTATCCTTGTAAACATTTAGCTTTTGTGGTGATGCACAGATACATCTGCTAACTGGGCAGCAGGGTGAGGATGGCTGGTAAAGTTTCCAGCCTGCTCTTCCACATCAAGGTTCTGTGTGCAAGCTGTGTGCATTCTGGAACATGTTCTGCCCTGGGATATGAATGGACAGTTCCCATTTCCAATGCCCTCTCTGACCTGGAGGAGTTCAACTCACCCTCCACAACACTTGTTGATTGCATCCCATGGGTGTTCACAATCAGTGTCAAAGTGCAAGAAATCTATGAGTACCCTTTCTTCCTCTTAAATATAGCCTTTAGGTTGTTAAAAAGATGACTACTACTCAAGAGAAAGAGCTCACTGTCCAGTATTGGGTACAAATTTGTAAGAAGAGAGTTCCCTGAGCCAAGGAACCTTGGGACAAAGGAGACAAAAGGAGAGTACACAAGATAGAGGAACAAGCAAGATGCCATAGGCTAGACCCCTGTAAGGCAGAACACAACCCCTGCACTCTGGTGTTCCAAAACTAAAATCTGCCACAGATCTTCTCAGAGTTTCTCTTCTGGATCTGAAATTCTGCTGGGTCCATGGGTGCCTCAGTTCCCTTTCTGCAATACTGGGGCACCAGCACTCATCTGTGCTGTTGGAGCTCTTCTAGTGCTTGCAGATTTTTCAGGCAACATGTATGCTCTAAACATACTGAGCTGAGGATTATATAAACTAGCTATGCACATAAATTGAAGGATTTAAGAGGGGAAGAAGGAAGGTTTTGTTTGTGTATTTTTTATTACAGGATATAAACAGGCAAATAAACAATTTTCCATGTAGTCTGAGCTTTAAGGCAGCCCAAATCCTTTCCCGTTGTCTTTCAGAGTCCTGTTCAAAGTCAGAGACAGGCAAGAGAGCAGATATACATTTATTTTATTGCTCTGCAAAGAAACAAACAAGCGCAAAGTAGTTGAAAGTTAGGATGAGGAAGAATGCAGCTATTCTCATCTCTAGGTCTGACAGTGATGTAGTCTCTCTGCATTTCCTGATTTAGGGTTCACCAGCCTTTAGATGCCCAAAGCAAGAATTCTCCAAAGGGACTGATCATGGCAGGCTCCTTTAATGGGGAGGAGTGGAGCATGAGTCATCTGATCTTGTCTGAACTGTTGTAGACAGTGAGTCCATCTGGGAGAATCACTGCAGTAGGGCGATGCACTGGCAGCGCATTCACACCCGTGGGCTCAAATTTAGAGGCTCAGATGAGAGGACAGGATTCTGGTTCTTACCAAATGTCTCCAGAATTACAGAAGTGGACACCTTGGAACTGCAAATGAAAGGGCAGCAAGCTTCAGCCCACCTAGGTGGTGCTTAATAGCTGTGGTCTCCATCTAAGTTAGTCTGGGATCTCATTACAGTCAATGGAGGCCACAGTTCATCACCATTACAAGCTGGTGTTGCATCATTTCAGCCCCAAGCCAATTGTGAGACATGATCATACACAAGAATCATCTAATTTCCCACCCTGAATCAACTCCAGAAGGAAGTTGGGCATGGATCCATTAAGCTGATATCACAGAGTTTGGCTCAGCCTTGATGTTGGTGTAAAATTGTCAGCCACATTCCCAGGGCATCTCAGCAGTTCAGGAGCACTGATCTTCATGAGAGTTCAGCTCTTCTCACCATTGATTGGGAAAACAAAGCCTCTTCCCTCCCACATTGGATTTACCACCTGAACTGGGAAATTTGCTACTCTAGAGAAGATACAAAATGAACACCAAAGAGCTATGAGTTTATTCTGGAAAATCTGGAGTTCTCAGAAACGAACTTTTGAGCCTGGAGACAACAATTACTGTGTTGAAAAGAAACTTCAGTGAACTGCAGGGAAGGGAAAGGTCTTTTTCGTGTTTCAGTAGGTCACAAGGTGCAATAACTGATCGTACCGTAGAACGGAAGTATGTAATCTGGATTAGTTGAATGGTTCTTTGATTTTGGTTAATCAATTACAGGATAATGTTGTTTGCTGTTGCCTTTTCAACACGCTTCAGAAAGAAGGTTTGGAGTTTTTTTTTTAACTGCATCTTGTTAGGAAAAGCACATAATGTCTGTGACCCTCCCAAATCAATTTAGTATGGATTCCCACTTTCCTCAGGTCCTTCAAGAAAGGACGACAGCCTGGTAGAAGTGTGGACTAATGAGGCAGAAGAGAACCAGACTGCCCAGCACATTAGAAGAAGACTAGAACAAGTTTTCAAAGAACATATCTCACAGGATCTTCAAAGGATCTTCAAAGAACAACATTCAAAGGACAGGGCTGCTGGGAGGGTGTCATGGAGGCAGGAGTACACTTTCTGCCAACTCTTTGTTGGGACATGTTTAGGTCCCTGTATATTCTCAGTTTCCAGACATAGCTAGGCATCCTTCAGCAATAATTGTTTAAGCAGTGGTAGGTTGATCTCCTCAGCATCTGAATTTTGCTCAGAAAGATTAAGAAAAAAACAACACTGGAGACTGAAAACTGCTGCTTACACTTAGACATGTAGTCCAGCAGACTTGCTTTCTCTTCCTGTCCCACTGTGCTTCCACATCCATTCCAGTTTGAGCTTGAGATTATATCCACACAGATGTCACTGATAAGAGTGGCACTCATGGCCAGTTTCCTCTTTTCCAAGAGAGGATCCCACATGGGGTGACACATGGGGGCATGGCCTGCCAACAGGCAGCAGCACAAATGATGTCCTATGGGTACCTTGGTCTGCCCGGGCAGCTCATAGAATCATATGGTCATAGAGGTTGGAAGGGACTTCTGGAGGTCATTGAGTCCAACCACCTGCTGAAAGCAGATTCCCTACAGTAAGTCAAGCAGGAAAGTGTCCAGGTGGGTCTTGAATATCTCCAGAGGAGGAGACTGTTGTGCATACAGTATTGAGTTACTTTGAGGAAAAAAAGCTGGAAGGGTTCCTGGTGTTAATCAAACATTTTCCTCGAGCAACTGGAAAGTCTGAGTCAATCCTGATGCTATGCTAACTTTGTCTTCTGGATGCCATCTGCAAGGCTGGTGTCCCTGGTTGTGAACCCAGCCCATGCTTGGCACATTAGTAGTTGCCTGGTGAGTTGGTCCCATCTGAGAAATCCTGCTGTTTGTTCTCCTTTGCTATCATTTGTCAATCATAGAATCATACAATCATTATGGTTGGAAAAGACCACTAAGATCACCAAGTCCAGCCACAACCCACCCAAACTGTGCCCACTGACCATGTCCCTTAGTGCCACGTCTCCATGGTTCTTGAACACCTCCAGGGATGGTGACTCCACCACCTCCCTGGGCAGCCTGTGCCAGTGCAGCACCACTCTTTTGGAGAATAAATTATTTCTAATATCCAACCTGAACCTCCCCTGGTGCAGCTTAAGGTCATCACCTCTCATCCTATCGCTGTTCCCTGGGAGAAGAGGCTGACTCCACCTCACTACAACCTCCTGTCAGTAACAATGCAAGAAACAACAGCCTAACTTCATGTTGTAGCCTCCTTGAAGAGAAATCAATCCTTTAGTTAAGCAACTGCTCTGAGGGTATTGGGGCTACCCATGTTGCTGGGCATAGAGTGGTGGGATTTCAGAGGAGCCCTCGGTAGAGGCAGCAGCTGGAACAAAGGATCGACAGCAGCGTGAGCAACACACCATCAATGTCCCCCATCCAACTTTGAATTAAACACCCACTCAGCTGAAACATTTGAATGATGAACATCATTATCTGGGGGTGAGGAGGGGGGAATCTAGGCGGCTTTATTTTTTCCAGTGTTACAGAAAGTATTTCCTTCCTCCTGCAGATGTGCAGCTCGGCGCTGGAAACAGTTACCCGTCGAGTTCAAGCATCTGTACTCATGTGTCACCAGGCAATGAAACGCCAGCCCCGAGCTGTCAGCTCCACCATTGAAATTGATGGGCCAGACTGTTTACATTACTGGAAATCATCCCATTTAAATATATACGTTATGCTGAATACGTAGCACAACTGTGAATTGGCAGCATGGAGAGAAGGGGAATGGGTCTGGAGAAGGGAAGCTGGAGAGGGACATGACAGGGTGTAAAAGAGAAAATCCGGGAGACTTCCCTCAGGGGAAAGATATTCATTTGATAAAAGAAGTGTAAGGAAAGACAAAAATGGATCAGATAGCACTGGAATGAGAGAGATAACAATCATTATATGTATGGATAGAAGGATGGATAGACATACGGGCTCTGTTCAGGAATAAACTCAGAGTGGGATTGTATCTGTGTCCCAAGCACCAGAGGTCACTGGGATCAAATATCTCCAAGGGTCACAGAGCTTTTCAGTGGTAACAGAGAACTTCAAACCAGAGGAAAACACACAGACCAGGAAGGGAATTTTTTCTTTGTTAGTATTCAGGAAGAGCAGCATTTTTCTGCAGCATTTAAAGAGAGTAAATAATCAAGAACATGCTGCTGGAAGAGCTGGGAAGGGGCCAGAGAACAAGGGTGTGAGGGTGGGGAATGTCCATACGCTGGCACAGTCTGAGGAGAGTGATAGGAACTTCTCAGTCTGAGCTGGAGGAGAGGAGGAACAGTGGCCTGCAGCCTGTGCACATGGGGATCCTGTCCTGGGACAAGGCGGTAGTCCAGATCCCCCCCCCTGGGTTTGCTGTGTTGGGAATTGCTCACCTCCACCAAAGGATCCCTATTAGTTTCTTCTTGGAAGTAACTTGTCTGGGCTCTCTGTGGAGGGCTCACACCCCACAAGGATCCAAAGATCCTGTTGTCATGGCTCTGTAGGACCTCCAAGGTGATGCTGGGCTGGAGGTTCTCCAAGGTGATGCTGGGATGTTTGGGACCTCCAAGCTGACACTGGGCTGGAGATCTGTCTGGGACTGTTCAGTCTGGAGAAGATGAGGCTCAGGAGTGACCTTATTGCTCTCGACAGCTACCTGAAAGGAGGCTGTGGTAAGGTGGGGAGTCAGCCTCTGCTCGCAGATTACAGCAATAAGATGAGAGGGAATGGTCTCAAGTTGCACAAGGGGACGTTCAGGTTGGATATTAGGAAAAATTTGTTCTCCAAAAGAGTGATCAGGTGCTGGAATAGGATGCCCAGGAAGAGGATTGAGTCACTGTCCCTGGAGGTGCTCAAGAAACATCTAAATGTTGTACTAAGGGACACAATTTAGTGGGGAAATATGGGTAGTAGGTGGATGGTTGGACTAGATGATCTTGGAGGTCTTTTCCAACCTTGGTGATTCTGATTCTATTATCCTCCATGACAACAGTGGTCTGGGGCTACTTTCAAGGTGACACTGGGTTGGAAGTCCTCCAAGGTGACACTGACCTGTTTAGGACCTCAGAGGCTCAGGAACAATTCAAGGCTTGGCAGAAATGTGAGTTACTCCACCAAAAGGAGATATGGGGACATCTCCCTGACTTTGATCCATCAACTAGAGCCAGGAACCTTTCCTACAGATGTGATGAAATCCTCATTTTGATGAAAAGAAGCAGGGAGAGGGGCAGAGATCTCACCCTGAGATCCGAAGCACCAGCTTTCTAACGTGAGGTTGAAACCACAGATAACTCAGGATTTGTTAATGACTGTTTATAAGGGAAATGACTTCTTCATCAAGAAAAAAAGATTGTAGCATTCAGCTCTTTGTTTGGTTCTTTCTTTCTTTTTATTTTTTTCCTGGGAGGTGTCACGTTCACCTGCATTGCCATATGGGAGCAAGAAGAAAGGATTCAGAAGCTAAACACTGCTGTGAAGAGACCGCCAGCCTCACCAGCATGTGCAAGCTCATAACTCCAAGTGTGTGTAAATGCATTTTTGTTTTGCAGGAGTTTGTCTCTGCTCCAGGGTGCTGCAAGAGGAAGCTCTGCAGAGGGAGGGTGCAATGTGAGCAGATCTCAGCATTCAACAGTCAAGTATTAATGGGCCAGGAATGCTGCAGCTGTAAAATATGGAAAGAAAATCACTCTGTTTTGCAGAAGGATCTCGCCGAGGATGACTCCACCAGCACAATCCACCAATCTATCACCTCCCAGAATCCCACATGAGAAGGTGGGATAATTACTATAATTTTAATGTACTCCAAGATGATTTAAATACACTCGGTAACCTAAAAATATCCTGCTTTTCCGTGAAAGCTCTGACTTTCTGAGGTAATGTTGCCCCAGAGCTGCTGATGGTTCACATGCCAGACCCTTCTATTGCCCCTCTGGGCTCCATAAACCATGTCACGGCTCTTTCCCCTTGGTCTCGTGGAAAGTCTTTGCCTCCTGCATTTTGCACACCTCTTTTTTGGAAAAAAAAAATATATATATATATCTTTTTCACTTGCAGCCTGGAGATCAGACAGGGAACTACAAATCCCATGGCTGCACTGGAGCCCCAGAAGGACAGAGGATGGAGAAGAGGACATTAGAGACAGGGTGGGGACTGCAGAGCCTGGGCCAGATGAATGCTTCAGTATGCTCGGAAGTGTTGGTGAAGCAAATAGAGTGTTTCTAACACAGTCCTGAGCACTGAAAAATAACGCTTAAATTGCCTCCAGAACCGGCATGAAATTTGAAGATTTGGGAATATCTCCTGTGATTGATTGAGTGACTGACTGATTTGCTGATATGTTTTATACACGTGCGTTAGGGCATGATTCGGCTGTCCAAACACAGTTTTCTTGAGCCAAGCTGGATGCTAGAGGCTCCCAGACTCCAGCTCTTGCTTCTGAGGAGCACTCATCTCCCCTCGGCTGTGTCACTTTCCCAGCCCTGTGGGATGCCTCAGATGCACAAGGGCATCTTGGATGGCACCAGGCTCGGTGCGTGGGCAGCCGAATCCCACCCTGAGTCAGAAAGATTGTGTTTTCAAGGTTTTCTCTACAATCGCTGGGATCAGAACTTCACCTTCAAAATAAATAACATCCAAAGCCAAGATTCCTGGATGGTCAATTAATTTTGTGGGGGCTGGTTTGGAAAGATTCTGAAACCCAATCCTCTCTGTAAAACTGAGAATCTTGGCAGCTGTGTCAAGAGGTGAAGTGCATATTTTCTCTACAATTACTTCTACCATAATAACAGAAAATAGCAATAAGAAAAAGCCTCTTCTCCTTTTATTTATTTTCAGAGGTCTCCAAGGGTCTCTTGTTTGTCCGTCTTCCTGCTGGAAGGCAATAAAACCCAAGGTGAGGTTGGGCCTCACATTTATTTGCACAAAAGCAAAATTCTTAGATAGCCTCTCATGATCATAAATGTTAATCCATGGGATTTCAGTAGCATGGATGTTCATCATACCTGTCCTATGGATAACTCATTTAATGAAACGAGGTGAAACCTGCTAACCCTGCATTAGGATCTGCGTTGGGTTTTGACCGGTGATGGGAATGCTTCTGGTTTGGAAATCCACTGTTCTTCGGTCTTGAGCAAAGAGTGAGGTACAAATGGGTCACTCTGGACTGCCAGGCTTTTCCATTTGTCCCTAGGGTCTTCTGCACCAAATTTGCAGGGTAAACTCACACAAAAGAAAACAAAGGATTGCACAAACTCCGGCTGATATGAAACTGTTGACCTTTGTTCTGCTCCTTGGTTAACCACCATGAAATTATTGCAGAGATAAGCATCATAAATTTTTGTGTCTGGCTTTTTTCCTAGATCCTGTTCAACAGTATTTCTTGGTAGTTTCTTAGTAGATACTTTTTAGCCCTGGCACTGTTCCTGGAGTACTGGCAATTAATCATATTAACATTTATCTTCAAAAATAGCAAGGTATCCAGCCTCCCCAGCTGAACACTGCTGAATATGGGGAGAGCCTGCAATGGAGCAGAGCAGCAGGGCAAACCATGCAGATGGCAGAGAGACCACTGGTCTCCCAACGTTCCTTCCAGTATGGATGTCTAGGACCTTCTCACCTTGTTCTGTTCACTCTGGTAAATTCATGCCCATCATTTCCAGACTTTGCAGAGGTGAGAGAGCTATACACCTGTTTTTATGCCTCACTTCTTATGTTGAGTTGTTGAAGTGATGCTGAGTGAAGCTTTTTGTCCAGCTTCTTCCATGGGATGTTCCTGTACTGAAGAGATGCTCCGGACCCTCACTCCTCTGGATGTATTACCTAAGGGTATAATGGTATCCTGCTCCAGTGAGAACCCAAATCTCTCAGCCCAAATTGGGGTTGAACATGGGCAGAAACCAAGGCCAGGACATGGCAAATTGAGTGCAACACAGTGACTGTGAGCTGTGACCCCAGAGGAAGCTCATGGGGTTGAACCACTGAAGGAGGAATCATGCAGGACTATGGGAAATGAAGATTTCAAGGGCAGGAACAGTGGGAAACTGTGCAGAGACTTGAAGGGTCCTCATCAGGTTTTCACAGAGAATTAGCAATGGAAATCAGCATCCTGGGAGATGGCTTCCCTCCAGCAGCCAGCTGCCAAGGAGAGCACTGCAGAACCAGGACTACCCTTTGGGTAAAGCAAATATTTTCATTTGGGGTCTGTGGCAGCCACGAGCTGCACTTCAGTGGAATCTACTGGTCCAGCCTTAAAAATGAACTTGTAAAATACAGAGCACAGAAGTTGGTTATGATATGGCTTAGAGAGCAAGGAAAGTCTTGCTCCTTCCTACTAAATCACTCCACAGATTCATGGGTTCCTCATCCTTTCAGCCTGCAGTCCCCAGCTACCAGGATCTCAAGCAATGTTTTTTGGAAAGGTGCTGGGGATGTATTTATCTCTTTCTGGGATAGACACTAATGACAAACATCCCACTTTTTTTTTTTTTAATAATAAATTATTCGGTCTTGAAACTCGGCCCTTTTAGTCCTGGCTGCTTTAATATCAACAGGAAGACTACAGCAATAGCTTACAATAGTCAGTCCTTGAGAAGATGCCTTCCACCAGACATTTTGAGGTTTTAATCATTTTTGGTGTTCCTCATAATTTCAGTTAATAAATCCAGGGTGGTTACTGTGATGATTCATGCAGGATGCATCTTGTTTCTTCTCTCCCACATCTTTCTGGCAAAAAGCTGCTATGGATTAGGAACCTTGCCCTTCATTTTTGGAAATTTCTCTCCCACTATAGACTTCAAATGAGAATTGCTGTGGTATTTCACTGTGTGCTATTTCGGAGTGCTGGCTTTTTTGACGCAGTCATCATCTATATGGAAAAGAGGTGTATACATGAATCAGTAGTATAGTTCAGCTGCATCTGCATCAGAAAGGCACAAAAATGAGTGAAACTCATTTTTTATAAACCGAACTGCAGTAGTTGAAATGTGTTCTCCTAGGATGCGGTGCCAAGTGGGCACTTCAGATAAACACTAAGACACTCTTCAGGCAGGAAGTGCAGAGTAAACAAGGGCCTACAATTTCACACCACAGCTTCTACATTTCTATTTGTACCTCTGGTGACTGGAACGTGTCCAGGATTGGGGAAGTTTCCTGAAAGTTGGATGATATGTCTTTCATCTGTATTTCCCCCCACTACCCCCAGTTCTAGAAAATGCAGATGTCTTTCAGCCTAGACCCTGGAGGAAGGTTTCTTTCCTCCATAAAAGGTAACAGAATAATCTGTCCCCTATCCTCTTAAGACCAAACTGTTGGTCCATGTGACTTTAGGCTGTCTTTAGGGGTCTTTTGCAGGTGTAGGGCCTGTTTTCTGCTCTTGGTCTGTCCAGTCACCAGTTGAGATAGTAGAGTCACCCAACCCAATACCTCTTCTGCTGTTCTATTTGATCAATGAATAAACAAAGCAGTAAAAAGAAAAAGCCCAAATCCTCAAGGAACAGATGGTCTTAGCTGGGAGATATTTTTCCTTGTTCTTCAGTAACTGAGTTAAAAACCAAATACCCTCACCTTCTTACAGCTGCATCCCATCACCTGTTGCACCTCAGATGCCAGAAGATGTGAACACAGCCTACATCTCACCGAGAGAGGGAAACACAGGAAGCAAAGCAGGCTTTGGTGGTGGGCTTCTGCCTCTGGGCTGTTCTCAGGACTCTGCTTATGAAAGTGGAGAGCAGTAGGAACTATTGGAACATGATTTCAATTTGATTTTTAAAGTAGGTCAGATAAATCTACCATCTTCTTACCAGCGGTTCTAAAGAGAGCCTGGGGTGCAGGTGTAGGTATCTACTGTGTAAAGATTAGGTGAGATGAATCTCACCCTTTTATTGCAGAGATCTGAATATATCCTTTACCTCCCTCTGTGGACTTTGTAAAGGGAAGAAGACCAAAGAGTATTCCATTAGGCTTGATCATTATTGTCTCCATCTCTTACTCAGCCAACAACTACTGGAGACGGCAGAGACTTGATTTGGCTTATCACTTTCCAAACCACACTTTAATGGCTGAGCGTTTCCTGGAGTTTTCAGGTTATGAGTCAACAGGAACATCCTCACTCCAGTTTTCAAAGTAGGAGGTATGTATGTCTGCTCATTGTGAAGAGCACAGAAGATAGTAGGTAGAAGAGGAAATGAGCAGCCAGATCTACTCAGCATTAACAGTTCTGCAGTGCTGGGGGCATGTTCAAGCAAGCTTATCTCCCCCTAAAACTGGCAGACTGAGTAGAAGCACTTGGTAGAATAGTGACCCCAGGGAGGATGAGATACCTTCTATATAATTATCTCCAGTCAGGGTTTGGCTCTGCTATCATAGATGCTAATCTTTCACACCCACGGTCAAATGGCCACGTAACAGCCCTTGTGGTGAAATGAGTGAATGGAAGGTAAAGGAATGCAATGTTCTTGTTTTGCATGGTTCAGGATCAAATACATCAAGCGCTGGTAGCACGTATTGCAGCATACAGGGCTGTGCCTTATCGCAAGGCTATATCCTGTTGGCAACTCAGCACCCCCAACCTCACAGCCAAAACTCGTATCGAGCAATCTGAGCCCCAAGGATCTTATAACTAGAAGGTGAATGAAAAAAAAAAAAGAAAAAAAAGCAATAAGGATATGTTGGGAGAGCTCTAAGCTTTGATTCAGCAAAGACTTTGGGAACATGTTTCATTTAAACGATCCATAAAATCCACCCCCATCAGTAGGTCTTAAGCATTTTTTTATGAAAATAAGCTGTGATGATATCTCTCCTTGAAAAAAAGAAGTCAATCAAATAGGTCCAACTCCAAAATTATGGAAATAATCACCAATAATTTACAGCCTAATCGACTGTGAGAGATATTACTGGTTTCTAAAGGGTATTCATCAAGTTGTTAAGTACTGGGATCAATAACCACCTTGTGGTAAAACCCCAAGTTGTTGTCAGAGGCAACCACAGCATTCCCTGCAATTGTTGCTCATCTCATATTTATGAGAGCATGGTCACAAAAGCCAACTGCAATTCAGCCTTGGCCTGACCTGATGCAGTATCTTTGGGAGATGCATACACATCAGCTGAACCTGAAATTTCATGGAATAAAAACCCACGTAGGAGAATGAATCTCTTTTTTCCAAATTGCTGACTTGTAGGGCACCTTGGTGAGCCTGGGTTTAGCACAGGTTTTGGATTGATGACTTTTCAATGTCATCATTGCTACTTTTTTTCTCTACAGACACTTGAGACTGCTTGTTTAGGTGGAGAGATCGCCTTTCATATGACCCTTAACCTCGACCTTCATGCTCAGGCTTAGATGGACTTTAGAATCATAGAATCATTAAGGTTGAAAAAAGATCTCTAAGATCATCTAGTTCTGCTGTCCACCTACCACCAATATTACCCACTAAACAATGTCCTTCAGTGTCACATCTCCACATTTCTTGGGAGATGACTCCACCGCCTCCCTGGGCAACATTCTTCAGTGCCTGACAACTCTTTTTGAGAAGATAATTTTTCCTAATATCCAACCTGAACCACCCCGGTGCATCTTAATGCCCTTCCCTCTCATCTTATCGAAGACATTAAGCATGGGCAACTGTAGCTGTAATGAAAAAAAAAAAAAAGAATATATTACCTTGCATTTGTGAGGAATGTGCTGCATTAAAAGAAATAGCAACCATGGCTCTCTAGCCCTCAGTAGCTCTTTGCATTCTGACATTTGCACCCTTGAACCTGAGACAGGAGAGTAAAGTAGAAAGGAAAGCAGTGTTGACCCAAATCCAGGTTTGATGAAGCACTGCTTGTTTGGAGTGCCATAAATCCAGCAGGAAAGCAGAGTCCTGAAAGGCAGGAAGGTGTGGAACAGGTAATCACAGCTCTTGGATGGACTGCCATCACTCCCAGGGCATAAATCAGCACTTGG
The DNA here is from genome assembly GCF_002078875.1 of Numida meleagris. Classification (NCBI taxonomy): domain Eukaryota; kingdom Metazoa; phylum Chordata; class Aves; order Galliformes; family Numididae; genus Numida; species Numida meleagris. Next base: position 3,621,976 of record NC_034410.1, on the reverse strand, counting down.
TGCCCTTCTGGATGGCAACGTCTGCTTGTAAGACCTTCAGCAAACATTCACCCAGATGTGGTCCTTCTTGGTCTTCGTGTGGTGACACAATGGTGTGGCTGAACCTGTCTGGGCAGTACTGACTGCCTGGTGGTGAGCAGCACATTTCCCCTCTCCCTCCCAGATGTGCCTCTTGTTTTCAGGCTACCTGCTGCCTGAGTATGCACTGAGCTTACGCAAAGGTGCTGGGCTTGGTGAGGTTCATTCTTTCTCCTGCAAAGGATGGAAAGGCCTTGTGTCCTTGTGCTCTGTGGTGCTGCTTTGCTTCATGCCTCTCCTAAACTTGTTGCTGGTGCTCAGAGTGAGAGTGGCTGCAGCAGCCAGAGCTTGGCATGGGATGTGTTTTAGGGTCACCACGGCAACTATGATGGTAACATTAAAAAATGGCACAGATGCCACTCAGTGCCCGAGGGGCAGGGGTGGCAGGGGAGGTCGGTGGGTGACCTGGCACAGCCCGTGATGGATTTTCAGCCCTTTGGAGCTGAAGAATTATGGGGATCCTTACAGGGGTGGGGATTTGCACATGTATGTGTGCAAGGAGGAATTTCTGGTAGTGAATGAGAGGCACTGTGAGCTCCGACTGAGCAGCCGAAGCTGGTTCTGAAAAGCAAGGTACTTCATCTCTTAGCAGCCAAACCTGCTGTAATTACACATGTGGAGCAAGCAGGGGAGCAAGAACTGATGATAAGAGAGATGCAACAGCCCCGACAGAATTAAGTTAATTTCTCCTATGCCCTTAATTATCTTAGCAGAGGAAGGGCTTGAGGGGTATGCAATGCCTAGGGAGGTGAGGCAGGAAGGCAGCACAGCATGCAGGGCTCTCCCAGCTGCTGGCTCCCAGACTCCCAGTCCTGGCACCCACCTCCACCATGCCCACTGACCATGTCCCTCAGTGCCACATCCCCAGGGTTCTGGAACACCTCCAGGGACGGTGATTCCACCACCTCCCCGGGCAGCCTGTGCCAGTGCATCACCACTCTTTCAGAGAATAAACTTTTCCTAATGTCCAACCTGGCACAACTTGAGGCCATCACCTCTCATCCTATCACTGTTACCTGGGAGCAGAAGCCGACCCCCACCTCTCCACAACCTCCTCTCAGGGAGTTGGAGAAAGCGATGAGGTCTCCTCGGAGACGTTGTCATTACATGGTGCCAATAAGTGCTGCTGGGAGCTAGATCCCATTCCTGGTGTGGCTCCGGTTTGTGTCATTGCCATCTCCCAAGCAGATCCTGGGCATGGCTCAGGAGCCAGCAGGGAATGTCCCCAGTGGGACAGCTGTGCATATCCACTGGGCTGGGTGTGAGGACAAGAGCCATGTCATTATTTCTAGCCATGAGGCCAAAAAAAATCTGAGAATATAGCCTTAAACCTATATAGTACTCATAGAGGTGTGTCCTAAATGACCTGCTGGGATGTTTTTAGACAGCTAAAATTAGGTGAAATGAATCCTTCCAGGATCATGCTGAAGTCTTTGCCAGTGAAGGTGTATTGTGGGGCTCCAATCTATGAGGGCAGCTCCAAAAGTAATGCCTTCTATTTCATTATGTTGACATATGATGTTAGAGGCAGATGTTGGTAGGATGGCACTACAGGCTGAACCTTCCCACCAATATCCCGTTACATTTTGTTGCCATAAGACAGATGACAGCAGAGGGGCAGTCTGACAAATTGGTGCCTAACATGGATGTGCATATGAAATGAAGAGCTGGAATTTAATTCTCCCGTGCAGAAAAAATGGCACCACTGACATTTATTTACATTTCATGAAGTTTATGGAGACCAAACAGTGGATGTGAGCACAATGAGGAAGTGAGTGTTGCACTTCAGCAGTGGAGACAGTGATGTGAATGACAAGCCACGTTCTGGACAGACATGCACAGCTGTCACACCACTAAATGAAGAGCATCTCAATCAGTTCATCAACGTGAATGGGCTAATGGTGGTGACTGTGTGGAAATACAGTGTTTTATAGCTGAGAATTTGCTCCATCGAATTATTGCGCTCTTTGTATCTTCTGCCTCTCTCCCGAGCCAGAAGTGAATAGTTTGCCCACCAGATTCACCCCTGTCCTGCAGATGGGTCCTTTCACAGCACTTCCAGCTCCAGCCACTCTGACAGAGCCTGGTCCTGCTCCGTGGGGAGCAGCATTACCCAGACATCCAGCAAGGAATTCCAGGTGGTTTTCTCCAGGACCACCCAGGAAAAAAGTGGCAATACAAGAACAGGGTTCGGGCTCCACGCTCCCAGCCCCAGGCTGCAACCACGAAACCAAAACCACGGATGCAAATCACACAGTCTCATGTCAATACAAACTAAAGAAATTAAGTGATGTTAAAATCGTAATCCTTCAGCCTTTCCTCAGGCCGGGCTCCAGTTCAAATCACATGTGCACAGACTACTGCAGTAGTTTTCTTTATTATTTCTTTTACCCACAGAACTACAGAAACAAGTAATTATCCTAAACCTACGGCATTCTCAGGAAGAGAGCTGTATGTAATATGTTCCTTATGACTTTTTGGGCTGGCTTTGTGATTTTCCTTCTGGAAATTCTGAGACACCGAAGGAAAGGGAAATTTTTCGCCGTATCTGTGAGAAGACGGCATGAGTAGAAATCTAAAAATGAAAACTTCCATGTTTGGGTTGATGCAGCTTTATCTTTGAATATCTGTCCTGATTCTTCCTATGAGCATGCCCATAAAAGCCTTACAGATGGAGGAAGATACATATTTAAATAAAAATGGAGAAAAATATTGTGTAGCGAAGGCGAAAACACCACCTCTTGAATCGCTGAACTTTGCTTATTGCAACAGCTTTGAGACCTGAGAGCAATAAATGTAAAAAATAATTGTGCCCTTAGGATATTATAGGACATCCACCAACTATGCCATGATTTGCTGCTGGGAAGAGTAGTGGCCTCAGGGTGACTGTCCCCAGTTTTCAGCTGGAGCAGTGTTGGCTGTGGATGACCACGGCCTCGCATTGGGCTGTTGATTCAAAGAGGAATACGTGGAACACAACGGGGCAGTTTGTTACCACGTATTTGTGGAGACAGCTATTTTTAGGGCTGTGTTGAAGCAACAAAATCGATGGGCATCCAGCGTTCCTCATGAAATGGTAGACCTGTCCGCCTGCTCGCTTGCACTGGCGTAAATTGGGAGCAGCTCTGCTCACAAGCAGAGTGCTGTGGCTTCCTCTGCTCTGTGCTCAGAGCAAAGGATCAGACCCAGCCACAGAGCGTGGCGCAGCTTTAGGATTTGTGGCGGTGCTCTAAAATACGTGCTCTGTTGTACAGAACAGAACCTCCTATGAAAGGCACCGGATGGAAAGAATCGCTTTAATAATGGAGAAAAAAAGATCTGATTAGAGTCAACAAAAAGACAGGCTGCATCGGGGCTGCCAAGGGAAAAGGACTCTGCTCAGCCTTATTCTTCTCTCTTGTAGCTGACATAAAGGGGGAGTTGCTCAGGTGAAGTGAATAAGGTTATAGTGCTAATAAATCGTTATAAGAAAGTATCAGGCTTGATATTTCATTCGTCCCAGCCTCAAAAACCACTGCTTCCCATGGGCTAGATTGTGCCTATGTAAGCCTTTCCTTCCAGGCTTTTTGTAGTGATTTATGCTCACTTACAGTGCGTTATTTAGCCATAAGTTATCGTTTGGGCTTTAGGAGCTCCAGGAAGGGCGCATCCCCTGGTCTACAATGAGACGAGTCATAGAATCATATAATCGTTTGAGTTGCAAGGGACCCTTAAAGGCCATCTGGTCCAACCCCCCTGCAATGAGCAGGGACACCTACAGCTCCATCAGGTGCTCAGAGCCCAGTCCAGCCTGACCTTGAATGGCTCCAGAGACGGGGCACCCACCACCTCTCTGGGCAACCTGTGCCAGTGCCTCACCACCCTTATTGTAAACAACTTCTTCCTGATGCACTGTTCTTCAGCACCTGATGGAGCTTTGGGTGTCCCTGTTCACTGCAGGGGAGTTGGATCATGTGGCCTTTAAGGGTCGCTTCCAACTCAGGTGATTCTATGATTCTATGACTCTTGATTGTTACACTTGCGCACCACCCAGTCTCCAAACCAAATCCTGATCCTTCAGCACCCAAAAGCTGGGAGCAGCATAGCTGAGAATCATAAATTCATGCAACGATTTGAGTTGGAAGATATCTCTGGAGGTCACCTTGTCCAACCCTCTGCTCAAGGCAGGGCTATAGCAGGGGACAGCTTTGAAGTCACACTGCATTGCTCAGGGCTGTGAAACTGCTCAGCCATTGAGGAGGGCGACTCTGATTCCCACACTTCATTATTCTTTTCTTTAAATCATCTGAGGATTAAAAATATATCTTATCTTTTAATTAAGGATCAGTTTAGCTTCAGATTGCAGCATAATTTAATTTATTCAAAACGTTCCTAGATTTAATTGACACCGACTCACATACAATGGTGCTTTTTGTCTCGGTGCACTTCCCAGACTGCAGCACACTGCGGTTTGTGCACTGCATGGTACATGAAGGAGGAGATCAGCCATGCCCAGGGTGGCTCCTTGCACCCTGGAGTCACATTGACTTCAAAGGAATTGGATGGGTCGGTGCAAGCTGAGGTGCTTCACAAAATGACACCTATTCAAGACAGTGGGAAGTGAAGAAGATTCAGAGACCTGACCAAGCGAGGGTCCTTCTTCCAGCAAGGGAACAAGAGCCGAGGGATTGACATCAAGGGATAGAGAGTCTGGAGAAGAGCATAAGAGGGCAAACAATGGCATTGCCTTGAGTGCCAGCCCCTGGTCTCATTTGTCTCACAGATTGCCAGAAGTGCTGCTTCTGCATCTAGTAACCCTTTAGGAAATTCTCCCCCGTGAGCATTACTTCCAAGTCGTGTTAACTTTTTGCATTCACTGTGAGATAAAAAATCATCATCATCTGACAGAGGCAGTGCAAGCTGCAGATGCAAAGCTGTTGAGCTTTGGGCTTTTATTGCATGTACTGATGTGTGAGCCTGAGCCCTGCGCTGAGGCCAGTTGTCAACAGTTACCTTATCGTACAGGCTGCAGAGTTAAATCCATCAGCACTGAGGGCAAGCAGGTCACTCCCTTTCATACCACTGTAAAAAAAAAAGCCTGCTATTTTCAGCCGGCATGGCTCAGCATGGCATTTTGTGCAACACTACACAGAAATCAGTGTAAGAACAGCTCAGGGGGCAGCCCAGGCACTCAGGTATGGACAGCGTGATCTCCAGATTGGTGCTGGCAGCATGGAAATCTGGTGTCAAAGAGGTGCAAAAGTGAGTTGTGGAGTCAGCACTCACTTTTTAGCAGGTGCTGGATGATTGATATTTAGCCTAAATTAACCAAATTCATAGAATCATAGAATCATTAAGGTTCAAAAAGACCAGTAAGATCATCAAGTCCAACCACTGACCCATCACCACCATGTCCATTAGGCCATGTCACCCAAATTCTGGTGCGATGTGCAAAGAGAGGGCAGGAAAGGGTGATGATAGCATGGCTGGACTCATTCCCACCTGCTTCTAGTCTCTTCGGTATCTTCAAGATGTCAAGTTTCAGCTCCAGATTTGAACATCATGCATGGGATGTAGCTGCCCATGCACACAAACACACACAGGTCTTACTCCTCAGATGCCTTGGCGTGTCTCTCCTGAGCTCACAGCCCCAGCTTTCAGATGCTGGAGATCTCCTGCAGCTCCTGCATCACATGGACAGGGATACTGCAGATCCCTGTTGGGTAGGGATGCTGGTGGATAGCAAGCTGGATGTGAGCCAGCAGGGGTGGTAGGCACTGGCATAGGTTGCCCAGAGATGTGGTGGATGCCCCATCCCAGGAGACACCCAAGGTCAGGCTGGACAGGTCTGACAGGGTGCTGAGCACCTGATGGAGCTGTGGGTGTCCCTGTTCACTACAGGGGAGTTGGACCAGACGGCCCTTAAGGGTCCCTTCCAACTCAAAAGATTCTATGATTCTGCGATTCCATAAGTGCTTGTGAATTAATGGCCCACTTTAATTCATTAGTATCATTAAGTATTTAATTAAGAAAGTGAAGAATTAATCATACATGTTCATCCTATAATAGTCATGATAATATTGTTGCTAATGAAAAATAATTAACAATGGGCTGTAGTTCGAGAGGAAGTGCCAGTGGTGGCACCACTGTGATTACAGACATGCTTATGAAGAAGGCTTAGGAGCAGGACAGAGCATCCGTGGTGTTTATCTTCAAGGGCTGTAGAATCTCCTGTTCCATTGCCTGGGGATGGCTCCCTTTGCCTTACTCTTGTCATGCCCCCACAGTTATTTCCTTCTGTGCTTCCTCCAGTAGAGGTTAGGTAAACTTGAAACAAAAGCTGGAAAACCGCTGTTGTGCAGCTTCTGTTGGGCACAGTAAGAACTTAAAAAAAGAGACTGGTTCCTTCCCCACAAAAGAGTGGAGAGTCCTCTGCCAGGGACTTCTAATTTGTTGTTTATCACCTGCCATTAATCATTGCTCTGTGTGTCTGTTACTGCCAGCAGCTCCTGTCTGAGTTGAAGTCTATGAGAACTGCAGTATCACAAATTAGAGTCAGGCAGTGGTGACTGCAGTGGAGAAGATGATGGCAGTGTTATCACAATCTATTTCCACACTAGACTCTTTGAGAGGTGTGGGATGAAATGCGAGCTTACTACACAGTCAGGAACAATCCAGAAAGTGTTTGGAAAATTCAAGGGGAAAAACTGGTCTGATTTTTGGCTTTTGCAAGGAAGGAAACTCACAGGAAATATTTTCCTGGCCGTGGGAGTAGCTGATGCTATGGGTAACAAGTTCTCCGTACATACGTTCCTGTCTCACTTTGCATTCTCAGGAATGCAAGGTTAGCAGGAAAATGCAGCTGGGAATCTGCAATGAAAAATCCTGCTGACTCTTCAAAGAGCATCTCTGATCATTTTGACATGCATATTTAGCTTTGAGGAGATGCTGCTGACATGAGGGCCTGAACAGAGGGGAAATGTGGGTCTGGGGAAGAAGTCCTGAGGCTGCTGGGAGGGTAGAAATCCAAGGTGTCAGTGAGAGTCTTTCCTGGTAGTCACTTGAGTAGTTCTCTTCTGAACTGTTCTGTGACAGAAATCCCTGCCATCCATCCCTCCATTCATCTGTCCTTCCCTCCCTCCCTCCCTGCATCCACCTACCCATCCATCCATCCATCCATCCATCCATCCATCCATCCATCCATCCCTCCATACTTCCCTGTCATCTATCCCTGCCATCCATCCATGCCATCCATCCATCCACCCATCCATCCACACATCCCTGCCATCCACCCATCCATCCACCCATCCCCGCCATCCATCCGTCCGTCCATCCATCCATCCATCCATCCATCCATCCATCCATCCATCCATCCATCCATCCGTCCATCCATTCATCCATCCATCATCCCTAGCACCATACAAAGCCCCACCAGGGAATGTTACAGTTCTTGGTGACTTGTGCTGTCCTTTCTAATCTCTTTAGAACACTCTCTTTAATTCCTCTAAGGTTTCCTTGGTCTTCCATTACTCAATGGTCAAGTCCAGTGCTGGGTGCAGGGAGCGGTAAGAGCAGGAGAGAAGACACAGCTAACTGTCAAGATAAAGTGCTGGCAAGAATACCTCTGGTGCTCTGTGGCAGAGTGGTGTCTATGGTGGATGAAGGGAAGGAAACTGCATGGCCTTTCGTGTTTACCCCTGAGATGAATGTGAGGATGGCAGCTGCATCCCATCACGGCTCCCACTTTGGGACTCACCAAGCTGGGGGAAGCCACTCTGATGGGGCAGAATGTTCAGGGATCAAAGGCTTTGATTCCACTTGTGTCAAGAGGTTTGCCCTAAGAGAAGATTTGCTTTGAGTCGTTAAACATAGCTCAGGAGAGGAAAAAAAATGATGGAATATCCTCAGTCCTGGTGATGCTGAGCACATACACATAAATATATGTTTTTTAAATTAATTGAAAAGGGAGATCCATTACGACATCAAGGCTCTTGGAAAAAGGTGTGTGTTCTTTTTTTTTTTTTGCATGACCATTCCCATTTGTGCACTAGTGCTAAAATAGCTGCTGGAGGATGAGGGCTTTCAAAACTTAATTGATTAGAGGAAAATCCCACCTCCTTAATAGTTATTCAGACTCATTTCATATTTTACAGCTATTACATAGTTATAAAGTAGCTGATAGAAATGCCCCTGGATTGCAGATGGGAAAACTATTTCTCATGAAAAGATCAAAGTCCTGGTTTCTGTATTTGAGCACCTCCACCAATAAATCACATGCCAGGATACTAAATTTCAGCGTCAGCTTTCTGCTTTCAGACCAATAAGGCTCTACAACTATTCAAAAGCAGAAAGTTTAATATTAGTTAGAGTAGAAAATGCTTTAAATATCAGGTACATATAAAAATATTGACAATTAGTATGTCGTTCTACTCTATTATTCCGCCAATTCAGCTATTCTTTGTCCGTAATGGGATCGGCTGCAGATGGTCATTGTTTGAAGCGTTTCATTGTGAAATAGTAGCTTTTTTCCCTGATAAGTTACACTCTCACGGTGACGATCCATCATTGCTTACAGGGCTGGTGTTGTCAGTTAAACCTTATTTACTGCTGCTCCAAACAACAAAAAGCTTTCCAAATGGGCAAAAATCCATGTACCGCCAGAGAAAATGAGAGACCTTCACCTCTGGGGAGAACTCAGCTGATTTTCCAAATGTCTGAAAACACTTTTTAGAGACCTGTGCGCAGAATAAATACAACCGAGAGACTCCAGAGCTGGCAAAGGACCAGCAAAGTACCAACTGAAGTCAGTGAAAACAAAATGAGGGTGACTTTCTCTGGAGGGAGAAAAGGAGTTCTCTTTCTCTCCACGGTTCCTAAAGGGAGAGCTTCTTTAGTTCAGTGCTGGGGCAAGGTGGGGCAAGATTCTGCGGCTTTGCCTTGACATTGCCCATGATTTGTCTGGAGTTTGACACTAACACGGTGGTGAGAAATCAGTGGTTGCCCCCGGCAGTCAATGAGGATTTTATCTTTGACATGCACGAAGGCCACTTCTTTTCTCAAAGATTTTTATATATTGTCAGCTATAGGACTCCTATGGGAACATGAGCGCCATAGCTTTACATTTCCAGCTGCAAATGTGACTTCTAGGCACGTAGGTACAGGTGCACAAGAAGTCACAATTATTTAATATCCCAGCCTCTGTTTTTTGCAGGAGGTGGAGTGGGACTGAGGACTGGCCCTTGGTTTTTGACTGTTCAACATCAGCAAAACTGCTGAGGGAAGTTAGTTTTTGAGCTGTTGGTGGGATAAGGAGATGTGGGGATCCAGCTGGCTGACTTGTCATCTAGCTGTAGGTGCCTATGATATATATGCCTGTATATGAGGTGGGGTCATGCAAAACCCACCCCCTTGTGCCCACTGAGGTGGCCCAGGTCTCCCATCTGGCCTCCAGGTGGGCATCCTGTGCCAGAGCTGCCAGTTCCCCCGTCTTGAAGACTGGGGCTTTCTAGAAGTGTTGGCAGATCGCGTTTAGGCACAAAATCACACTCCTACACCCAGGTCAACCTTGGTTTGTTGTAACTAATAGGGACCATCCCCTATTCTGTGCCTCAGAGCTCAGTAGTGGCTCTGATGGTGCCCCATGAGCCAAACGACAACCATCCCTTACAGACAGCGGTGTTTCATCCCAAATGCTCTCATTCCACAGTTCAAGAGCTGCAGCCTCACACTCCTGTGGCCTTCTGGAGGGACGTGGGAGCTTCTCAAGTACCCTCAGCTTCAGTGAAGCAACAACAGTGAAGCACTGACAGAGGTTTGCCAGAGAAGTGGTGGATGCCCCATCCATGGAGACACCCAAGGTCAGGCTGGATGGGGCTCTGAGCACCTGATGGAGCTGTGGGTGTCCCTGTTCATTGCAGGGGGTTGGACCAGATGGCCTTTAATGGTCCCTTCCAACTGAAATAATTCTCTTATTCTATAAGAGGGCCACTGAGAGAGGAGTGAGTGTGTGCCATCCAGGGCAGCACTGGAAAGCAGATGGGCTTAGCGTAGAGACAAAAGGGCTTCGTCCAACCCATACAGCCAGTATGGTGCCATGCACTGTCTGATAAAGCTGCTAAGGCCGGGAGCATTCTGATGAAAGATGTGTGCCCATCTGAGTAGAGGAGACATGGGGGCAAGGCCCCTTGCAGCACTCAGGCCATGAAGACGTATGAAGAGCCCAAATACAGGAGCTAACATCTCCACCAGTTTCCAGAGGATCTGCTCAGCCTTTTCATTTGCCTGCCAGCTGTAAAGCCTTCTCTTCCCTTCTCCATCACACTCCCCTGCACGTAATTATTTCATCAAATAAACTTATTCTCTCTTTTTTCTCCTGCAAGTTTCAAGCTGCCCATCTCCATTCTGCAATAAATCTGTCTAAAGCCACAGCTGCTTTTGCATCCCTCATGCCTGGGTGCCTGTTTTTATTGCCTGCTTTCTATTAGACACATATATGTATGTATAAAATACACATATATTTTATGTGCCTTTCTTTTCCTCCCAGTTCTATTTCCTTTCCACTGCGTTGTTCTTGCTCCCTCTCTCCCTTTTCCTCTGGCCTCACACGGCCATTTGTCACTCTCTGGACATTGTTTTTTTTCTTTTATCGAGATGTTTTCTCCAGGAATGTTTTCCACCAACGCAAGCCCATTAACTTCCAGAGTTCAGCTGACAGTCTGGGCTCCAGGACCCACTGCCTTGTGACACAGAGTGCTTTCAAGATGCTGGAACTGGTTGGTAAAATAGCCCAGTCACATGCATAAGAGAAAAAAGAAATGCCATACAAAAGATAATACATTTTAAAGCTGTGCTTGGGTCTCTCTGTCTCCACTGGTTTTATTTTCCTTCCTCTTGCATGGTAATCTATTAAATGGTTGTGAGAATCTGTCTGTTCCTTAACTTTAACTGGAGCTTTACTGGAGATCTTTCTGCTGTAGACAAATTTGTGTTGAATTTCTCACATCCAACCCTTTGCAGTTCATGAGAAATCATCAGACTTTGTACATACTATCAACACAGATGAAGGCCTTCGAAATCATAGAATTACAGAGTCATAGAATCATTAAGTTTGGAAAAGACCACTAAGATCATCCAGTCCAACCATCATTCTTGGTTTAAGCACTCAGCTGGTACCCTGAATTATCTGTATTTAAATTAGCAAGCTTACATTTGAGGATTCCTTAGTCTTCACTGTTATTTGGATCTTGCTAATGATGAGAGCATCATTAAACTGACGTAATCCTTGTCATCCTGTTAGCGAATGATTTACAGAATTGGTAAGGGCAGCCAGCAGTGAGGCTGCATGGCTCCAGATGTTGCTGATGGCTCTGGAGATGCTCAGCTCTTGGTCATGGTTTGGTGCCAGCTCAGCCTGTGTCTGTGTCACAAAAATAATTGCAGTGGTTAAAGCAGTGCTGGAAGAGGACACACACAAAATCAAAGAATCATAGAATCGCTAAGGTTGGAAAAGATCTCTAAGATCATCCCATCCAACCATCCACCTACCACCAATACTGCCCACTGACCACGCCCCTCAGTGCCACATCTGCATGGCTCCTGGACACCTCCAGGGATGGTGACTCCACCACCTTCCTGGGCAGCCTGTCCCAGTGCATTGCCACTCTTTCAGAGAATAAATTTTTCCTAATATCCATCCTGAACCTCCCTTGGCACAACTTGAAGCCATTCCCTCTCATCCTATTGCTAATCACCCTCCTCTCTGTGCAGATGATGAAAGGTCAGTATCAGCAAACTAATGGACAAACCCACGTCAGGGTATAGGATGCATCATGGGGTTTTCAGAAGTGTCTGAGCTGTATAAAGAACCCACAATGGTGGAACAGCACATGGGAAGATCTCATGAACTCACTGATGGAGGAGAAACCTGAGTCATGGGTTTCACTTATTTTTGGCTGAGTCAAAAAACCAGGGGCAGGAATACATACGAAGGAGTGACTAAAACCCATCAGAAATGGGCAGAGAATGCTCCAGGTTCATTAGAGGGTAGGTATTTGAGTGTGAAGAATGATGGTACGTGATGAACTAGTAAAACCCACAGAACAGAATGGGGTAGATGTGTAATTATTAATTCCCACAGAACTTTACATGGCTGATTTTGGCCCCACGGACCATTTAGACACAAACTATCACATTACGTATATTTCTTCTTCCGCAAAGTGAGGCACATCCCTCTCCACAGAATCATAGAATCACCAAGGTTGGAAAAGACCTCCAAGATCATCCAGTCCAACCATTCAGTCCAGTCTTTCTGCTACATGATCTGGTTTGAATGAAAAGCTGCAAGGATATTCCTGAAATATACCTAATACAGAATAAAGCACCAAAGCATTTTAGCAACAGCTTCCCCTTGGCCTAAGGAGATTTAAGACACAGTGGGGACAGGCAGTCAAATACCCCCCAAACCAGAGCTGAACCATGATGACCTTGGAGAACTCGTAACCAATATCAGGTGGTAAACTTCAGAGATTTTAGGGATCACAACCTCAGTAAGGCCCAAAGGAGAAGCCATGCTGGCCTGCAGGTATCTCATTCCCTCTCAGACCTCCTGGGGACCTGGAGATGACCCCCTGACCAGGGACAATGGGGGAATCTGGGGACAGGAAAGCAGAAGCTGGAGGAAGGGGTACTCAGGATACCTCCAAGGACAGCATATTTGGGATGGCTGAAGAAGGTCTTTAGTTGTGCAGGCTCAGGAGTCCTGGTGTAATTCCCCATATCCCAACACAGATGTGGAAAATAGGGCAGATGAATCATGCCCTAAAAATGCCTGTTTCTGCTGACTACAAAGGGAGCCTGGGGTGACCAGCTCTACTGGAAATGTCTGTGGTGTGGATACATGAAGTCAGGTGAGAGAAATCCCACATCTCCCACTGCTTTGTCGCAGTTTCTTACCTGGAAGAGTCACTTTTCAAGATAAAAGGCTGTCCCAGGCTCCAGGGCTTCTTAATTATGTACTGAGCTGCTCAAATAAATGACAATGGTTGGCTAGGTAGAAATTCCTGCAGACATCTTTGCAAAGCTGAAGTCAATTTTGAGGCAAGACTCTTAATTTAGTGCACTGCACAAGAATTCAGCAGAAGTTTCAGGGCTAAATTAAAGGTTTTTAGTGCAGCCAATGAGAAAATGAGTGTTGCAATCAGCCCACTCTCCCTCATCTCGTTTACTCTGAGATTAAATACAAACAGTTGTATCCCACCCTGACAACATGCACGTCCCACAGGTTCTTGTGCTGACTCCACAGATTTTCTTCATGAGAATTAGTGCAGGAATAATGTGAAGAATCCAGGTTCTTATCTCTTCTCCACCCCAAATAATCAAGACCGGTGCCTTCCTAGGAGCAAGCAACTCATCTGAGCATTCTCCATCAAACTGAACCCCGGGCAAATGGTTGATAAAAGCGATATGCTTAAATGCCATCAAGCTGAACCCCAGGCAAAGTGTTGATGGAAATAATATGTTTAAATGCCATCATTAGGTTTCATTGTTATCAACCTAAGCTGAGCAGCGCTGCTCACACTAAAACTTGCAAACTGAAGGAGACATCAGCAAAATGGTTTCCTACCTCTCCCATGCAGCCATAAGGCTCAGAGTTTATATTAAAATCAGTTAAATTTATGGTGCATAGTGGATTTTTTTTTTTCCTGAAGCTTGAAAAATGAAGAAGGAGAAACTGCAAAAAAAAAAAAAAAAAACAGCAGCCAAGGCCGGTTTGGCCACTCAGGCTTGACAGCAGCATGGGCTGTGATGCATACACTCGTGCAGCAGGACATGGACTGGAGCCATTACGGAGCATCTGTCAGATGATAACTTGCAGTCATTTGCAATCTCTGCTGGAGGCAAAACCAAAGGCCTGAGCCAATGCTTCAAGTTACCCAGGCTTTCACTCTGGGTCTTAACTCCATTTTCTTTACATCCCATAGTATAAGTCTCTTCTGCTGCTCTACTGTAGCACAGCAGTGACATCCAGGGGCCATTTTATTTGCTGTTGAGATCAGTCTACTGATATCCAAGAGCATATGTACCTGAGCCAAAACCCCACTGAAGTCACTTGGAAAGATCCCCATCAATGTCAACAAGCTTTCGATCCATCTGTTTTACTCCATGTTTTTTAACAGTTAGCAAAAAAAGAGCTTTCGTGCCCAATTACCTTGCTTGCTACCTTTTTGGCTGAGTAATTTAAGAAAAGTCCCCCTCTGTCAGCCTTCTGTTCAACACACAAAGTGACTTTGTTCACCCAGTACCATCACGCCTCCCAAGAGCAATGACCTACACAGCACAAGCAGCAGGTCCATCCACATCTCTGGATGATACCAATAGCACAGCCTCAAGCTTTTCATAGAATTGTAGGATCATTTGAGTTGGAAGGGACCCTGAAAGGCCATCTGGTCCAACTCCCCTGCAGTGAACAGGGACACCCACAGCTCGAGCAGGTGCTCAGAGCCCTGTCCAGCCTGACCTTGAGTGTCTCCAGGGATGGGGACACCACCTCTCTGGGCAATCTGTTCCAGTTATCATAACAAACTTCTTCCTTACATCCAGTCTAAATCTCTCCTCTTTTAGTTTGAAACCATTTCCCATTGTCCTATCACAACAGACCCGGCTAAAAAGTCCTTCCCCTTCTTTCTTACAGCCCCCCTCCTTCAGATACTGAAAGGCCTCTATCAGGTCTTCTCACAGCCCTGTGCCAAAAGCAAGTTCCGTTTACTCCTCTAATCATGGGATCATCAAACTACTGAGCCAATTGCAATCAGATGTGGTATTTACCACTATGACGAGCAGTTGGTACCAAAAACACGATAAACTTGAGCCTTGGGTGTAGGACGGTCATCTGGGCTTGAGGAGGGGAAACCTGACCTCAGCACCTGAATTTCTCAGGCTGCATCTCCATTACACCTTTTCTTGATATAGTCTCCAGCATTGATACCTGGGCAAATGTTGGTAACCTGGAGTAAAGTCACTTCAATTTTTATTGGATATGCTTTCTAACTCTAAAGCAGTTTTTCAGTGCCTGAAATCATTCTGGCAAGACTTCTCCAAATCTTTCCTGTTTTCTTAAGATCCTTTTTTTGGAAATGCGAACATCAGAACAAGGCATAACTTTTCAGAAATGGTCTCACTAATGTTGTTTACAGAGATACTATCACTTCAGCACTCCCTCCTCATATTTGCCAGCAGTGAGGCCAAGGATTACTCCAACCTTCTTGGCTAAGGCGCTGCTGGGACTTCATATCAAGGATTGCTTACCAGCAGCGTTCAATCTGCTCTGAGTCACTGCTTTCCAGGACGTGTGCCCCCATCTCCTAGGTGTGACCCACATCCCTTCTTCCAAAGCATCTGTCTTTTCCCGTGGCTGCACTGAATTCAGCTCCTCAGACGTTCCCTCTTTGGCCAACAGCACCTCCTGCCCCACCGGCCTGCATCCACTGCGACGTGGCATCAATCTTGTTTTCATACCATCTGCACATTTTACCAGCTCTTCGTTCTCTTGCCATTCACATTGCTTTGAGGTTTCTGGATCGTTCTCCAGCTATTTGTTCTCCACATTTTTCTTCCTCCCACTTTCTCTCAGCTTACATTTCACCACCCATGCTAGTACTCTTTTCTCTAATGCCAGTCGGGTTTTCTGTTTTCCAAAGGTGACTGGCTGAGCGTGTATTACTGGACCCAAAGGCAGCGGTTTGGGTCTGAGGGCAGGTGAAATGAAGGAGGATGACACTGAGAAAATGCCCTGCACAGACCAGAACTGCACTGTGTGGCCCAGTGAAGCAATTGACCTGCACTGAAAAATGAGAATATGAAAATATTCCTCAGCATGGAAGAAGTGCATAAAGCCACTGGAGGCAGCTCTGCATAAATCCCTTATTCTCAGCAAAAAGAAATTTTCCCATGGTCCAGTGACTGTTTTTATAACCTTTTCCTTGGTGTACAAGAATACCAATAAATAGGTAGCAAAAGAAATATTTTGCTACAGGCTTAACTATAGCATCACAAGCACTTTCTCCATTTGCTTTTTCCTGTTTTCTCCTTTTCCAAGTTTGCAGACCTGCTGTTGGTTTTCCCCAGGCTGGACTTGAAGGCAGGATGGAGAGCTGGGGGGAATTAAAGGACACGGGGAGGTTTTGCATTTGTATCTTTAAATCCTGGTTGGGATGTACTGGGCCGTGAAAAGGAGAAATGAGGAAAAGAGGATAAGAAATCATCCAAATTAATAGCAGGCACAGTGCACACAACTTGACAGAGGCAAAGAGAAGCTGCTCACCAGAGCCCTGTTAAATGCACCAGTAGAGATTGGGGTTTAGAGTTTTCTTCATGAGAAAGTTGTTTGTATTTCTGAGTTTCAGCCATGGACAGATTCCATTCTGGAATGGACAGATATTGGTACCAGAGAACCTCATCACCTTGTAATGGATGTAAAATCATAATACCTGTGGCTATTGCTCTTACTGCCATACTGGAGTTGGAGAACTTAAAGCAGATCAGGCACCTCACCTGGCATCCCACGGACAGTCGAATGCATTTGGAGACATGTGGTCAGGAGCTGGTGCTGGAGCCGCTGCACCATCTTCCTTTGCCCCGTTGCCTCCATGGCAGGGGACCTGGTTGTCACCAGGGTGAGATGCCACCAAGCACCGCATGGTTGGAGACTAAACCAAGCAGTAGTCCTTGGTTTAATACCAGCTCTTATTTGAGCCCCTTATGCAAAGGATAAGAAGCTTTTCAAAGCAGCCAGCGTGATTATTCATGACTACTCATTTTGTAGCAGTGCTTGTTCTGCATGGCAGTGCTGATGAGCTCACCTGGAAGATTTATGGGAGGGAACTGAGGGCTGAGAGTTCTGCCTAAGTGATGTTGGGGGCCAATGTGGTCCATGGGCACCTTCCTAGACCCCCATCCTGGTGCAAGCCCTGCCCCTGCCACAGACTGAACTCACCCTGGCTCGTTTTATTTATTGCCATCTACACAGAGGAAGGGTCTGGGAGGCTCTGTGCTTCCTAAAGAAGCTCAGCCTGGATACTGAGGGGTGGCCTCACTTGTTGGGTGATGATGGGTGATGATAGGTTGCCCAGAGAAACAGCGGATGCCCCATTCCTGGAGGTGGTCAAGGCCAGGCTGGATGGGCCCCTGGGCAGCCGGACCTGGTGAGTGGCAACCAGCCCACAGCAGGGGGTCAGAGCTCAATGATTTCTCAGGTCCCTTCCAACCCAAACCATTCTATGATTCCACCATTTTATGACGACCTAAAGGTACAAGGGTAGTATGTGGCAGCACCCAGAGGGGAACACAAGCCCCAAAGGTCCCCCATAAGGCAGCATGTCCTGTCCCCTGCCATGTGCCCCGAGCCACAGGCTGCAGGGACTGGAATTTCCTGACTTCCAAGCCCTGGGCTGTGCTGACTTCACACCCACTGAAAGTCTCCTTCTCTGCTTCTTTCCACCCCCCACCCCCTCCTGATTTTGTTTGTCTGTGGTTTTGCACAGGGGAAAAAACGAAGCAACCGGAGGTTTTCTGGGAGACCATGCTCCGTGCCGCCCATCCGAGCGCAGACAATAATATTTAGCCGCTTTGATCAGTTTTTGGTTGCAGTATATTTAGATAGCGAGCTGCAAATTCCAGCACGGCAGCAGCAGCAGCAGCAGCTGCGAGCAATGTGGTGCAGAGCCCAGAATACAGGCAGGGTTCATCAGCGCAACGCAGCGCCGCTTGGGCTGGCTGCTGTGTGATGTAACTTCTCCTTTAATTGGTTTTCCAGAAAAATCATTTGGAGAGTTGCTCCGTGGATGGCTTGGCGGTGGCTGGGGGGGAGGAGGGCAGCTGTCAGCCCAGGATGGTGTTGGGGCTTGAAGGCTGTGCTCCCTGCCCACGATGAGCCCCCGGGGCTGGATCTGTGCTGAGCTGTTCGATCTGCTGGCGCGGGGACCGTGGTTATTTGTATGCTTGTACAGCGTCCGGTGTAGAGCAGTCTGCACCTGTGGATGCGACAGTAAAACAAGTGATAAATAATAAGCCAGTTCAATTTAATCTGTGAGAGTGGGGAAGGATGCTCGAGCTGGCAGAACGCAGCCTTCCTTCCCTCGGTGGGTCTGGGGACGCACGCCCAGGCTGAAGCCTTGCAGCACGCAGAGGACGCAGCACAACAATGCCAGCTCCCTTTTGCTCCATTTGTTTTTTTCAGTTCATCTGTAGGATATGGAGGGCAACTTGGCTGAGAGGGAAGCACAAAGTGTGCCAGCTGCAGGGGGAGATGGACCAAGTGGCAAGTGGTCTGTCCATCCTTGTCTTCCTTCCTTCCTTTCTTCCTTCCTTCCTTCCTTTCTTCCTTTCTTCCTTCCTTCCTGCCTTCCTTCCCTCTTGCCTTCCTTCCTCCCCTCCCTCCCTCTCTCCCAGTGCTCATGCCCATTAACACAGGAGATCCCACTGTCTGGCTCTGAGGTTCCAAGCCCTGTTACACCTTCTCTTTCACTTGAATGGCAAAGAGGATGGGTCTCTCTCCCCCATAGAGCTGTGAGGGACCTCCAAGTCCATCCTACTTATCTCCAGCCTTAAGCAGAACCTCACCAGCACCAACCCCAACATCTGCTGTAGAAGAAGCACACAGTGCTTGCTCCAAGACCTCCAGAGCCTCCTGGCAGTGTGTCCTGGTGGCTGCTCACCCTTGTTCAGTAGGAAGCTACACCTGATGTGTAGCCCAGGTTTCTCTTTGTGTGATGTAATCCCTTACTCGTTGTGCTCTTGTGGGCATGGAGAGCAGACCTTCAGTATCACAGAATCACGAAGGCTGGAAAAGGGCTCTGAAATCATCAAGTCCAATCCCAACCCTTCTCCACCAAGCCCACTATCCATGGCCCTCAGTGCCACAACTCCATGTTCCTTGAAAATCTTCAGGAATGATGACTCTACCACTTCCCTGGAGCCTGTTCTAATGCATTACCACTCTTTCTGAGAAGATGACACATGGCGAGAGTACCTGGTGACTTTCCTGGGCTTTGGGGCATGGCAAATCACAGAATCACAGAACTGTAGAGGTTGGAAGGGGCCTCTAGAGATCATCTATGCCAACCTCCTGCTAAAGTTGGTTCCCTACAGCAGGTTGCCCATGCTGGGCATTAGGGCTTAGTGCTGGAGGTGAGTACAAGGGCAACACCAGCTCTATCATTACCATGCTGCATGTCACCTACTCCATAACTCATGCAAAGCATTTCTTCCAGCAGAGTAGTGCAAGCTGAAGAACTCGGCTGGCCAGATTGGAATCGTCTTTTTGTCCTTTTGGAAAAATAACAGCGTAGCAATTCTTTCACTTTGCCCTCTCCCGTGCCGTACCGGTAGCTGCACTGAAGCTGATTGATTAGTTTAATAACAAGCAGTTGATATGCAGCCATAAAATTATGCACTTTTACTCATCAGCCTGATTGAATTCCTCTGCTGACTGTACTGGAACAGCATGGCAGAGCTATAATAATGAGGGAAGGAGCCAAGGGAAAAGGCAGTGCACTGATGTTATTGTTGTTGTTTTAGAGCTGAGGAAGAAAGTGACTCCAGGGAGGAGCTTTTCCAAAATAAATACCAAAATACAGAGGGAAAATGTTAAGATGTAATTAGCCCTGGTATAAATGACATTAAATGCCTATTGGGATTGGAGTTGCTCTGACACCCTCCTGTCTATGTTGGGGCTGCAGGAGGTCGGGGCCCAGTGGTGCTGGCCCCGCTGAACCCCCAGGTCCTCAAATAGGGTGAAAGGGGCTGGGCCCTTTGCAAGGCAACCCAATCTGATGGGAAGAAATGGGAGTTCAGCTCCATCCTGGCCATGAAGGGAAGGATGACAGGATGGAGCTGGGTAAAACATGCATGGGAAGCGCTTGCTCCTTCCAAGCCCATGCAAATGGCATAAGTGGGAAGAAGACAGTGTGAACTGAAGCATCAGCAGGAGCAGGCTTGGGCTGATGGAAAGACACACAGCCTCCATCCATGCATGGAGACTGGCACTTAAAACTTCACTTCCCAATAAAATATCTCCCAGCGCTGCTCAACGCTCCAGCACGGCTCGCTCGGTTGACGGGCTCACTGCTTGTCCTGCACACATTCATTTTATTTATAAGACTAATTGGTCTGTGAATAGGTCATCTGCTTCTTGTGCCTCTGCTGGTGTCATTGCTGCAAAATCTTTTAATTGAACCACTCACAGCCTGCATCCCCAGCACGAGCACTGCGCACAGGGAGCGCTTTCTGCCTTGGGGCCATAACCAGTCTCCATCAGAGGACCCAATCCACAATTATCAGGTTTTTCCCTTTGGAGCAGATGTCCCTGAAGGACAGAGTGGGAAAAAAGGGAGGGGACAAGTGTTGTTTGGCAATTATTATCTCCCAGAAGAATGTTAGGAAGATGCTTGCACAGCCTTTCTTGCCTTTCTCCCTGATTGCACCACATCCAGGTTGTTCCTGGAAGCAGTGCTTCTCCTCAATTACTCCAGTGCTCTTTGGGTCAGGCCAAGCATTTCTTGTATGATGCTGCTGGAGGTTACACAATAGCTGATACACCCAAAGGTGCTGCTTTTCCAGCTACCCTCTAGTTATTATGGGTGCCCTTGCCTGTGGTCCTTGGGTGGGCTTTCATCCTGGGTCCCCCTATGCCAGCATGTCCAGCCTATTGTCCATCAGTATTCCATATCATAACATCTTGCTGTAAGGAAACCAGGAACTAGAATCCCAACTGCCCCAGTACTGAGAACTTATGGCATGATGTTATGATATGGAATACCCATAAAACCCATGACGCTGTGTACAGTACTGGGGTGAATCAGATATTGGGAACAGCATTCTCACACAAACCAAGCCAGCAGGAGTCAGGTCCTGGGTTGCGCAGTTTGCAGCTGGAAGTCCTCGGCTCTGGTTTCACTTTTTATTGCTGCGTGCCTGCTTCCTTCCTAGCAGCCTGCAGCCTTCGTTAGACTTAGTGATGGAAAACGTGGAGTGTGGAGCTGAATTCAGAGTGCTGCTGGTGCTAGGGCAATGCCTTGCTCCACTGCTAAGCACAGCTTCTAGCAGAAGTGATGTGCGCTCTGTGCTGCAGCAGAGACTTTGGTTTTCTTCTGCTTCATCTAAAACAAAAGCAGACCCCTGCAGACTGCCAGCAACTTTTCTTCCTGCAAGTGACAATGGTGGTAAAAGCTGTCAGGTTTTCTTTATGCAACAAAGCCGAAAAACAAAATGTCATTGCTCCTTCAGGCTCCCCTTCCCCTTCTTTTTTTTTCTTTCTTTTTTTTTTCCCAGCCATTTTTTAAACCAAAGCAGAAGTTGAGGAGAAGTTAGCCCAGGGCAGAAGGAGGAGGGTGAGTAATTGAGGTCAGGAGCCCAGGGAGAAGATCCATGGTGGGTATCTTTCTCCAGGCTTGTAATGCAGCAGGTCTCAGTCCTCCTTATAATACTGGGTTACAGGCAGAGCAGCACATCTGGCTTCATTTGGGGGACATCTCACATTGTCTCCATGGGTTCTTCTTCCATCTCTTCCTAGGGAAAGGAAGGGAAGGGAAGGGAAGGGAAGGGAAGGGAAGGGGAAGGGGAAGGGGAAGGGGAAGGGGAA
>NC_034410.1:3255957-3281757 GCF_002078875.1 Numida meleagris | reverse complement strand
GGAAGGGAAGGGAAGGGAAGGGAAGGGAAGGGAAGGGAAGGGAAGGGAAAAGACTCAAAAAAAATAATTACAGAAAAATTGAGGACTTAATCTCACTCCTCAATATTCTGCATGCTTCCAAGAGCTACGTCATGTGTCACAAGACCTTTCATGGCATTATTTGAAACCTGAAGCCTGTTTTAAAAGAGGAATTCTTATCCTTTTTTTGGTTAACTGAGCACTAGTGGTCTCTCAGAAGTGATGTAATCGGAAATCTAGGACTTGGCCACAAAGCACACCCTAAAAACCTTCTGTTTCAACACAGAGAAAGAGCTATGTGCCAGATAAAAAGCAGTGAACATGCATGGGGAACCGGTCTCCATGGAAGAATATCTAACCAGGTATATCAAACAGCTTTAGCCAGTTCAACAGGGCCTTGCCTATCTGCCTGTTTCTGCTCCATGGGTTACTGGGACTTTTTACTTAACAAGACCCTGTGGCAATAGCAGGTTGTGTGCTACCATTCAAAACCTGGAAGCTGCTGCAGCTAGTTGAATCTCCACATTCCAGCAAACACCGCCTTACCTACTCCAGTGGAAGGGTCACTTGCTATTGCCAGCGAAAAAGAGCAGACACTTTAGGCTACATGACCTGAAATTTGTTACTTTTGACAGAAGTCATTTCCAATGGTCCTTCAGGGGAGCAGAAGTGCATTTGAGTGGGTGGCTCTGAATACATGATTTACCTGCGAGAGTTCAGGATTGAACCTCAGCACAAAGAGCTTTATCCAGAGGTCACTGGAGTCACTGAAAAGACTCTGAGTCACCACTGTTAGAAGCTGGGCAAAAGAGAGTGCTGTAGCACTGAGGGCTGCTTGCTCTTACTGCTGACAAGCTCCTATCTTGCTGTTTCCATTAACATTATTTTCTCCTCTCCTTTCCCCACTCCTTCCTGCTAGACAATGCGTTCACAAGTTAACACAGTGCAACAGACGGCAACCACATTAAGAGCAACTAACAGGAAGGTTTTATATCTAAGCTCTAGGGAAAGAGTAATGAAATAGTAGCATAGAGCAAACCACTGCTGCGAAGCAGAGCAGCCTCAGCTATAAAAAGAACCCCTTTATACAGATACATAAAATGAAATACAGTCTGAAAGCCTGTCTGCTTGAAGAGAGGCATTAAGCAGCACATAAGCACCATGCTGATGGGAGAGCAACTGGATTGGAAGTGTCTGGAAGAAAAGTGCTGAAAAACAGATCCTCGACGTGCCTCCCAAAACCAGCTCTGTAGTTGGTGCACACAGGCACAATGGAACAGATGTGGTTCATCTTGGCAAGGCTGGTGCCAGGTCTGGCTTTCTGCATGTGGTCAGCCTCGATGGTTTGGAAGCTCTTTTGGAATATCACGGGAAGAAATGCGGTAGATAACCACTAGTGCACTCTTTTAAGCAATTTTAACAAACCATGGAGGCTCTCTGCATAGGCTACAGGGAGAACATTTACAAAAATACTTGCGTTGCCCATTGCCTTAGAATCCTCAGTCTGAGTGTAAGGTTCTGGAAGTGTGAATGGCAGAAAAGATTTGTCACCCATCATCAAAGGTTGTACTAGCACAGCAAACCTCTTCATGGTAGACTGTTGAATTCTGTATGCATTTAAATTTCTCTTCTAAAAGAGCAGCAATGCAGTGGCACAGGCTGCCCAGGGAGGAGGTGGGGTTATCATCCCTGGAGGTGTTCCAAAACCATGGGGATGTGGCACTGAGGGACGTGGTCAGTGGGCATGGTGGGGGTGGGTTGGGGCTGGACTTGGTGATCTCAGAAGTCTTTTCCAACCTTAATGATTCTATGATTCTATGACCAGTATCTGTAATTTTGCTACTCTCCTTGAGGAAAGCCCAGTAAATTCTGGTGAGAGCATTTCTCACCGAGACAATTTGCTGTTTGTTCTTGTGTCAAAAACAGAGGTCTCCTTGCCTAAATTTTCCTCTGCAAAGCAGCACTAGTTCTTTCTATGCTGCTCTTAGATTGGAGGGCCTCTTGACTACTTTGCCGTTTCTTTCGGAGAAAGTACTTCTAGGCTGTAATCATTTCACCTCCCAGTCATCTATCTGAAGAGACTGAAGCTCATTAAATCCCTAATCAAAACTGCTTTCCCCAGCCCTCAAATAATTTCATATGTTGTTACAATTCCCTGATGAGTTTATCCACATCCTGACACCAAAACACAGGGTGGGTCTGCCCAATGCCTATAGCTATGTTGGTTTTTCATACCAACTTCTTCTCTCCCAATGCACCTGCAAGGTCGGTTGGTGCCTGCCCCTTACCCCTTCCCTCAGCAGCCAGTCTGAAACTACCAGCGCAGGCTGCCCAGAACGACATTACAAGATCTCCTTCAGAGTCAGTGCTTTTTAAAATACTGTCATCTATTCCTTAAGAATTACCTGTAAAACCAAAAGGCAGCAGATTGCATTTGTCTGTAATAAAAAGACCATTAGCACAGGCCGAGCTGACAAGCAGTCAAAATTGCCCTCTCTAAATGTCTTGTCTTCATTATTATTTATAGGTGCTTCATCATCTTGACACCCACAAATTTTATCAGCTGTGATTGCATATTTACTTTCGGATCATTAATGGCACTGTTGACTAGTGCTGGGCTGGTTGCCAATCTTGTAAAATGTCAGTGGAGTATCTCAAAAAGTAGTTTCATTAGCTGCTATTTTCCTTGCTCTTAATCGCTTGAAAGAGTTTCTATGGAAAAGAATATCTACTCATAAGATCTCATTATTGCCCCAAATATTGTTCAGTACTAATTAAAAACATCTCAAAAATGCTTTAGGATATTTATGTACAAAGCTTTCTAATTTCCGTTTATCAAGCATCCAACAAGACCTATGTTCAATAAAGCCATGATGATAAACCTAATTGCACTGCTATCCCCTGAATCTTCACTAATCAAATCCCACATCATCTTCTCCATAATTCTGCCCAGGGCTCAAAATCCAATAAACCGACATGTAGCTAACTGGATTATCTGATACTTAGACCTCTAAAATTAGTTCCTTGCTGAGTTTTCAAAAACACCATGACACATCGCATTGAATCCTGATAAGATGAAATGCTGAAACATTTCCAATTGCTTGGGCTCAATCCACTTCCAAAAACACAACGTAGAGCTATAACACAGCGCCCGTGGCAGATTTAGCTGCAAGGAAGCCAACGAGGTTGAATAGAAGGTGCTCCCAGCCACGTAAGCACCTTTACACCAACCTAACTTGGTTTAGCTCCCTACGTAATTACATTGCCTGCTCATTGTCATAGTGACCAAAATACTGAAAGAATAAGATTATGGCTTCAGTAACTGCATTTGGGGTTAATCTTTCATCTATAAAAGTCTCTGCTTAGCTTCTGCTTTAATCCCCACAGCTACTCACTTCACACTATAATTGCAAACTCAAGCAAGCACAAATGTGTGAACTTGTAACCACAAAGGAGCTTCAAGAAATATCTGAAGCTTGCTGCCTGAGTTTATGGATGAGTTAGCCTGCTTCGTTCCCTGTGAGCAGTGTGTCTCACTGCTTTGGGGAGCTCTGCTCACAGCTCAAGCCTTACACTCTGCCTCTTATGAGAGCAGGAACACTTCTCAGGCAATTAAATGTATTTGTGACCTTCCTTCTCTTTCTCTCTCCCCCTCTCTCTCTTTTAAAAACAAAACAAACCAA
The DNA here is from genome assembly GCF_002078875.1 of Numida meleagris. Lineage (NCBI taxonomy): Eukaryota > Metazoa > Chordata > Aves > Galliformes > Numididae > Numida > Numida meleagris. The sequence goes on along the minus strand of NC_034410.1, from coordinate 3,278,056 downwards.
AAAAAAAAATCTTAGATTGTCACATACCCAAGTATACATGTCCTAAACATAAGGACTGTGTGTCCTGGCAAGACATTCTCCTAAAGACCCAGATGAAAACAAAGAGCTGCCCAAATCCTACCACGAGGCTTAGGAAAAATCAGTGGAAAAATCTGTGAAAGATTTTTTTCTAAATTCCCTAATGCAAATTAAAGACAATGGAGTTCTTAATGTGGCCTCTGGGTAAGTAAAGAGGAAAGTGGAAACAAACAGTAGATAATGTTTAAGAAACTCTGAGGAAAGGCAGCTCCCAGGAGCAGACAGCTTACACATCACTGCATGCAGAGCAAGGATGGGCATCTCAGCTGCATTCTAGTCAAGAAACAAATGGCCCACACACATCCAACAAAAGGAGAAGAGAAATCCTTCAGTGAGCCAAGATAGCATTTCATTGTGAGTTCTCAGCAAGGCACTTCATGGTAGAGAGAAAATGCTTGGAACTCAATTTCTGGTACCTGTTAAATGTGGATGAAGAGACTGAGGCACTGTATAACAAAGCTCAGAGGGTTAGGCAAGCTTTGTACCATGCCCTGGAGACACCATGTTCTATATTCTAAAGCTTATTTTGTATAGCCTTTGATCCTGTTGTTATTAGCATTCCATCTAGCAGTCGTTTAAATAAATATCAAGCTACCTGACTTCATAATTGTACAGAGGAGGAAGAAAACACAGGTACTGGGAGGCTGCTCTGAGGTCTCCTCGGAACCTTCTTTTCTCCAAGCTGAAGAGCCCCAGCTCCCTCAGCCTGTCCCCGTAGGAGATGTTCTCTAGCTCTCTGATCATTTTCATGGCCCTCTTCTGGACCCACTTGTCCTTCTTGTGCTGGGGGCCCCGGAACTGGATGCAGTATTCCAGATGAGAGCTCACAGGAGCAGAGCAGAGTGGCAGAATCACTTCTTTCAACCTGCTGATCACACTTCTCTTGATGCAACTCAGGATACAGTTGGTCTTCTGGGCTTCCGGCGCACATCGTCAGTTCATGTTGAATCTCTCATCAATCGACACCCTCAAATCCTTCTCCTCAGGGCTGCTTTCAAGTCATTCTCTACCCAACCTGTATCTGTGCTTGGATTTGTCCTGACACAGGCGCAGGACCTTGCACTAGACCTTGCTGAACTTCAGGAGGTCGGCATGGACCCACTGCTCAAGCCTGTCCAGGTCCTTCTGAATGGCATCCCTTCCCTCTAGCGTGTCAACTGCACCACTCAGCTCGGTGTCATCTGCATACTTGCTGAGGGTGCACTCGATCCCACTGTTCATATCGCCTACAAAGATGTTAAATAGCACTGGCCCCAGCACTGATCCCTGAGAAACACCACTCATCATTAGTCTCCACTTGGACACTGAGCCATTGACCACGACTCTCTGAGTGCAACAATCTAGCCAATTCTCTCTCTCTACCCAGTGAGTGGTCCATCCATTAAATCCATTTTTATCCAATTTGGAGACACAGATGTTGTGTGGGACAGTGCCAAATGCTTTGCACAAGTCCAGGTACATGGTGTTAGTTGCTCTTCCTTTATCCACTGATGCTGTAACGCAACCATAAAAGGGCACCAAATTTGTCAGGCATGACTTGCCCTTGGTGAAGCCATGTTGGATGTAATCTGGCTCTAGCAAAGTTGGTAAAGAACAAGAGTTGCACTTGATGTGTGAGCAGAACCACAAGAAAGCTGAGATAGATTCTGAAGTGGAAGTAGATAGAAAATATGTGTTCGTAACATGCTTTTCATAGAGGAAGGTCTTGAGAAGAATGGCGAATTCACAAGGACAGGGATCAAGACAGCATGTTATTTCTTTGCATCAGTCCTTGTGAGTGCACACACTGTGGACCTCGATCTGGATTTTGACTTCTGGGCAAACTTTTGGCTCTACAACTCTTCCAAACCCAACTTCCCAAAGGCTGACTTGAAAAATCTGCCAGAAAGCCTTGGAGAACAGCAGGTATTCCTGCAGTTCAAAAACTAAGATTAAAAAATAGTTGAAATCTTGTACTGAATGTTTGAAACCATGGTAACTATAGCCAAAATGAGTCATCCAGCAGCTTCAGTCATCTATAGCTCTTCAGGTTGAATAGACAACTACTCTGATTCTTCAATCTTGAACTCGGAAGGAGACTTCCACAATGGTTATATTGTGACCACTTGCCTTCCAGTGCATGTTTTCCCCCTACAACATCTATTATTAGTCCCTGTTACAACAGAGCAGTACAATTTGAATAGCACTACAAAGAGCCACAACAGTGTGGAATAAGGGAAAAACAACAGAAGTAACCAATGATCATATCCTAACAAATAAATGAACTGATGGAATGGATGAAATATGTAAGGATGAAATACCCCCGGAGAAGAGAGGATAAGACAAGGGCATCTAACACATGATGATAGAACACCCATCGTTTTTTTTTCTTCAACTGTTCATTCCCATCAGCAGGGCACTTCGTGTGTCAAAGTTTATTTCCATGGTGGAAAAAAAACCTGCTGTCTAACAGGAGATGTGCACCACCACCATGGACAGAGCTCCCTTCCTGCATCCATTCCGGCCCAAGCCACTATTAGAGCCCGTTTCACTGTGATCACATATAAATACCAACCCCAGCGTCCTCCCTGCAACACCACTTCCACCCCAAACAGTGTCTGCCTGTTCTGCCAGCAGTGCTTTCACATCATCCTACCTCCAGCAGCAGCTGACAGCTTATTTCTCTCCCTTCTGACAGATAGTTAATACCAGAATAGCCATCAATTAAAAATAGACATAGCTCATTGATGACGGCATGTGGGGTTGGCAGCAGAGATAGTTCATGGCTGTCCTTCAAAGATGATGGCCACTGTCCACTCCCACAAACCTTGCTCTTCCAGACAGACAACACAGTCCAAACGTTGCCCAGGCAGTTCCAGTACTGTCATCATCAGTACTGTTGCGTCATGTGCATTTAGGTCAGAAGCACCTCACCTCCTCACTGCTATCCGTGGAGCAATGGCAAAGTCTATTTTGTGTTTCTTTCCTGGCTCCAGTCCTTCCATTTGTTATGTTTGGCTCTGTTCCATGCACAGCTGAAGATCCAAATAGCCAAGGGCAGAGGGCTGCTATTTCGTCTTTGATAGATGGGAGCTGAAGTTACTCTTGGCAGCTAACTTGAAGCTCCTCTAAAGAAAAATTGGGGGCTCAGTCACAAAAGGGCCATGCTCTGCAGAAACTGATGACAGGTTTCGTTAGGATTACTTGAGCTTGGCTTTAAAATGGAGTTGGGGAACATATTGTTTTCAGGCTTATTTTGCCGAAGTGTATGTAGGAATGTCATGGTGGGTTTAAATAGATTGTGGTAAGAGAGGCTACAGACTCCATCAACAAACAAAAACCCAACAGCAACAAAATGAACAAATCCCCCCCATTTGACTTCTTAAATATCAGCTCCGTTTTGCACTGTCAGACCATGAGGAACCCCACAAAATAAAGTCCCATGTGAGAAGAGCGTCTGATAAAATCAGACATTTAAAATCTTTTGCATTTTGTAAATTCCACTAGCTTTTGTCCTTAAAATCATTGTCTTACCTCATCTTCACCATATAATTTATAAACACAGTGAGAATTCAAGTTATACAGTTGCTAGTTGTACATAATTTAGACTCCTGAGACCACCATAACGTTCCCTCTTTCTAACGGATCAGTATATAAAACCATCCTTAAACCAGTTAGCCTTACTATTCAAGGACAGTCACAGAATATTTCAGCTGTGACAGAAATGAACTGGGCAATGCTACATGCCATAGATGGCTTTGACATGATCTAGTCTTAACAAGAGATGGATCCAGCTCCACTCAAACACATGGGAGTCTGTTTTCATGTTAACAACCAGCAGAACTGAAATCTCACTTGAATTTGGAAGTGTTTAAGGCTGGAATTTGAAGGATTCACTTCTCGAAGAGGTGAAATCTCCAAATGACTACAGTGAGTGGGAATCTGATGTCTATGTTCAGACGCAGAGAGGCACTTAGATGCCTTTGAAATTGCTCAGACGGCTTTGAAGATCTCTTTCTCTCTCGAGCTCTAGATCTGAAAATGATGTGTGGAGCTAGGAGAGCCTTGAAAAGGTGTTAGGAACTTGTACCACTCTGACCCAGTGAGACACTGGAGTGCTTCCCTCATGGCTACCTGGACAGAAGCACAGTTCTGATGGGGACGGAAAGCAATTGCTTGGGGATGCCAGCTCCTCAGCTGTCATCCATTGAAAAGACTATGGCACACATCTATTTTTCAGATCTGCAGAGTAAAAAAGGGTGTTGATCTGCTGGCCTTTACCGTCGTATTTTCCCCTCACCTTGGTGCTGATCACAAAACAGGCTTTGGGTGTAGTCAGTGTACGGTGTGGCAAGTAGCAGAAGAAAGCCTATACTTGTTTACTCATTGCTGCAGAAGCTCAGCAACTATTTCCAGCTTGAAACATCTGACTTGCTCCCATTTTCCATTCTGAAATGCCAGAATGGATATACTGGCCTTATCTGGCAAGCTTTGGTTTCTCAACTCCATCTGTTTCCCCGTTGCAGGTTTTCCCTCTCTCTCACACTCACCTTTGTGCAGTGGAAGTCAACAGCAAAGAGAAGCCATAGAGGAAGAGGCGGTGAAAAGAAGCAGCAGAAGGGTTAGTGAAAGCACGTTGCACAGAACCAAGTCCAGCTGTTCAGTGTTCAGCCACATCTTCTCAATGAAAGATGGGGTTTCTTGTGTTTACATGGAACTTTCTGCTTTTCAGTTCATGCCCATTGCTTCCTGCACTGTCAATAGACAACAACGAAAAAAATTCAGGCTCTATCTTCTGTAGACCTTCACACCAGTTGGGAATATACTGGGCACTGTTTTATGAATGCACAAGTACATTAGAAAAGATGGACTCTAGCTGAAAGAAAGCAAGTGCTTTTTATTGCTATGTGATGCACAGAATGCAGAGTTAGGTAATTTTAATATACTCATTCGTGGCAGCAAGAATTAGTTTGCAATAAAAGCAAGCAATAACGATGTTTCCCAAATTTAACTCCAGCAACTTTCCCATTTTCATTCAGATTCTTAACTTTCCTTCCTACTTTCTGTATAAAGTTCATGAACTCCAACTCTATATACACTTTTGGTGATGAGCTCTAAGTGCACAGTATTATTTTTTAAAAAGAGAAATGGATGAGAAACATGTGCAAAATAAGAGTAATGCACAACAGACATTCAAGAGCCTATGTCTGACATAAATGTCACATTGTGAGGAAACACCTGGAGGTGTACATGGGCTCAAATTTGGGCACAGAATTAGGTTAAGATTAAGTGAACATCTGGATATGGTCTCAAGATGACCCAAAAACGCTGACAGCCATAGCTAGGACATGTAAATGTACTCAAATACTCACAAGAAGTAAGTTTGTTCCTTTTACCAGGGAAGAAGCACATGCCAGGAGGATGACAAACGTCTGAAGGATAAGCAAGCTGAGCCATTCTAGGCAAGTGTCTTTCTATAACATCTGGATCCTAGCTGAAAGCTGCCAATTTTGTACCCATTTAGGCTCACGTCTGCCTAGCAGTTTGCTTAGACACCAGTGCACTTCTGTAGCAACACTGACAAAAACTACCTGGTTTGCCCTTTTTGTTTTGATTTGTTTTAAGTGGGAGGGAATTAATTTCTTCTCTCTGAGTAATTTTGAAATGAGGACAATACATTGCAGTGGACCCATGTGCTTAGGAAAGGAATGAAACTCAAAGAGCAGTAGCATGTACAATTGCAAGTAAGACAAAACTACACGCATCCACTGAAGACATAAAGTCAATGCACTGATTCTTATCACAATGTCTAGGTATTTAGCAACTTTTATCTTCCTTCCCTACATAATCTTATCTGTAATTTACGTTACTTTTTCTGTGGCTGACCTCATTAAAAGCTCTTTCAGCAGCTCTGGGAACAGAGAGGTTAATGTTGGTCCTTCAAAGAGTGATTCAACAAGTGTTGTTAGAGCTGCTTCCACATGTGGATCTGATACAATGATTGCTCATTGTGTTGGTTATCCCTATGAAATGTGTTTGCATCAGGTGTCCCAGTGAGAGGTGGCCTTGGTGAGCTAACAGCTGTAGCATTGCTTCAAGAGCAGTCTGGTGCCAAAAGCTTGAAACTAAGGAGAAAAGAATACAGGAAAGAGAGAAAGGGACAGTTACTCTTGTTGTATATTGGAAGACCAGAGGGGCAAAAGGATTGAAGTTCTTCTGTAGTGGTTGACAAGGCATACATCTTCAAGTCGAGAGCTGAGTTCAGATCCAAGTGCTGGCCTTTCTGGAGCACAGCCACAGTCAATTTGTCCACATAACCAATGTGGTAAATCCTTTGAGAGCTTTTGTTCCATTCAGACAGAAAACTCCCCCTCTCACCTCCGCATTGCAGCCCGAAACCTTCATAGCATCACATGAAAGTATCCAAAAACCATGCTTCAGCCACAGCATACAGGCTGCTCATCATCCCAGACACAACACTTTTGCACCAGCCTGACTGCTGTGCCAGCAGCAGCTCCATCTAAAAGCCCTTTGCAGAAAGGAATGGCTACCACCCACTGACCGACCCTGTTTAGGAGGGCTGCAGTAGCAAAGGAAGAGTTCATAACTGATTTGGTGTTAATCCCTCCTGTAGATGTGAACAGCAATGGAATTAGTGCCCGTGGTTTTGTCTCCTCTCTATAGTCATTGCTCCCAGGGCAGCCTGAAATTTGAGCTTCTAACTTTGACCGTAAGTTGGACAGCCACTCATCACTTGCAGAAATTACTACTTCTCTTAGTCCCTTTTTGTTGTTGCATTTTCCACTTTTAACAGAACCTGGTGTTTCCCACATTTCACAGCTGCAAAATTTTGCAGAAATTTGAGTTGTAGCAGCCTATTTCCACAGAACCGTAGGAAAAATTGGATTATTCTCTCCCTTATTAGAACGCTTTAAGGAATCGTCCTTAGGGCCTCCATAGGAGTATACCTAATTCGCCCCCTGATGCAAATCCAGTCATTCATTTTCTACATCTACCTTATCTACATCTACACAAAAGATGTATACAAGCCCTACAGCAATAGCAAGAGAATTGTATTTGACCAGACATCAACATCTCACTTGACCTGATCCCAACATAAACATAATTAAATCTCATTTTTGTTTTAAATTAATATCACAAGTAGTTTGTGTTTATTACATCTGTCTCTGCTAAAACCAAGGTGCAAAACATACAGGAAACATACATTCTATGAACAGCAGTGGCACACATGTGGATGAAACCTTTTACTGCCAGCAGCTAAAAAGAGTCACTTCCCTCCTGGTGTCATTAAGTCTCCTACACTAATGGTGCCTTAATTGAATGATGACATGCTTTGCTTTACAAGAGAGTCATGCCCTTGGTAACAGACAGACATGCTCTGGGCTTTTAAAAACTTGTGGTATTTCTGTGTGGTTTTTTTCTTTTTTAAGAATTATACCCTATTTTTAAGATGCAACTACCTCCCTTAAAGAAGTGCAACAGGTAGAAGCCACTGAAGTCAATGGAGTGAAACCAGTGACCAGGTGATGAAATAAACAAAGAGCAGAAGTAACCAATGCATTTTGCACCGATAGAAACAACATGTGATAGAAATCATTTCTTCAAGAGCTTAAGTTTCAAGTCAGGGAGATGATCAAAGGATGAAAGAGGAAATGTAAAACCAAAGAGGGAACAATCCAGACTGACCACGTATGGCACCAGACCCTTAACTAGGAACATCACCTCTCCTTTTACACCAGGGAGAGGTACTGGCACCTCCTGAGGGCTAACGTAGCCTTCTCTCAACTACACAGGCCCACCTTAGGTTTCCAGCTTAGATACCTATGTCAACATAGGTAACAGAAAATCAAACCAAAAAACTTCTCCATATGTGTGAAAAGAAGCCACCAGCGGCATGACAGTAACCTCAATCCAGTGGATGACAAATTGGCTGCACAGCCAAGCTCCAAGGGTGGGGAGCAGCAGCATGAAGGCCAATTGCAGAAAAGATCCCCAGTGTCCTGGGGGACACCAAGCCAGCAATGTGCCCTGGCAGTAAAGAAGGCCACCAGCGTCAAGGAGTATGCTAGGAGGGGCATCTTTGGTAGGTCACACTTTTGATCGTTGTGCTGATGAGATTATCATGATCCTATGATTCTACGATCAGCTGGGATATGTCAAGAAGCCTGACCCCTCCCTTATCTAAAAGGCCTTTTCACCCCTCAAAAAGGAGTATACACCATTCTACATGAATGGGATTGATGGTCAAACTTTACAGCAAAAGAAAATTGCTGCAAATGCGATGAAATCTGATGTTCTGAAACATTAAAAAATGTAATTTCAATGATTCATGTGTTCCGAGGCACAAGGTTTTATGTTTATGACTAAGCTGATGGCAGTCACACCTCACCAAAGAAATAATTGACAGGATGAGAGGGTTTTACCCCAAGTCATTGCTTTCAGCGGAATGCTTGAAAATGAGAGGAGATCCACTGAGACAAAAAGAAATCATTACTCCGCAATAAAAATGTACCAGTGCGGTTATTAACTGTTAAAAACTTCAGTATTAATGAGAGAATGAAGAAGTTCAGAGCCAGCCTTGCTATATTCCAAGGGCAGGGGTAATCACCAAATCTCCAGGACCATGCAGCAGTTGTTTGTGTAATACAGTGAGCCACAAGGAGTATTTGGATGGGGTCACACCACCGGTCCATCCTTCATGGGCTCATCCCTATTAATGTCGGGGGAAGCATAATGGAGATACCCCAAGGAACATACTTTCAAATCATTGCTACAGACTTGATTTCCACAATGGGAAGCCATTGCTGCTCACCCAAGTCCCTCATTAGGAATGAGAGCATCCCCCTGTTGTGATACAACAAGGGGAACTGGTTTCAAATTAAAAGAGGGGAGATTTAGACTTGGTATCAGGAGGAAGTTTATCACAATAAAGGTGGTGAGGCTCTGGCACAGGTTGCCCAGAGAAGTGGTGGATGCCCTGTTCTTGGAGACATGCAGGATCAGGCTGGACTGGGCTCTGAGCACCTGATGGAGCTGTGGAGATGTGCAGGGGAATTGGACTACATGGCCTTTAAGGGTCCCTTCCAACTCAAATGGTTCTATGATCTCTCCACATCTTGCCCAAGCTCTAGGCGAAGTGGTGATGCTGCATCCATCCCACTGTGCTCCACAAAGCTGCGAGCCAGCAGAAATGTCTCCTAATGGATTTTTCTTTCTGCACATTCCTTTTCTTCTTTGGCCCCACTAAAAAGTCATGGGAAGGGCAAGTGAGCATAAGGCATAGCTGGGCTGCCTCATGCCGGCCTGAGAACTGTTCCACCGGTGAAACCGAATCTTACAGTTTCCAGTCCACTGTGCCATATCACAGTTTGACAGAGTGATAAACAAGTGCAGGTCTCAAGGAGAGAGACTTTTATCTAAGCTGGTGCATCTGAGGGTGTCTTATCCTTGCTTCTATTTATTTGTTCCTATTCACTTGCCTTCACCTCCTCCAGCTCCCATTGCGATCGGCGTGCTCAGCCGTCAGCTTTACGGGGCAGGCTTTCTCACCAAATCACAACACACCGAGAATGAGAACACAGCTCCTAAGGCAGCAGTGGTTTTCTGTGTCAGGCCCTCCTGGAGCTTCTCAACAGGGCAGAGATTGGAAATTCTCCTTCATCCCAGTCCCAACTATTATTAAAAAGTAGAGAGGGAGGCTGGTTCTGGTGAGTGAATGAGAGGAGAAGAAAACATTAGCTGCTCTGAGCAATTTATTTTGCACCACTGGTATAATCCCTTCCAAATTCAATTACAGCTAATTAAAAATAATTCTCCCTTCTGAGCTGATCACTTACAGCTCCAAATTACAGCTAAATCCTGTTGTAACAGTGACTGAGGAAACTGCTTAAATATGGGCGGGCAATGCAAGGTGTGAGACTGATGTAACACTAAGGCTATACCACAAACTACTTCATTAACAGCCCCGTGGCATACTGCTTGGTTTAGAGTGAAATGCGTATGGATTACAGCCCTGAGCATCTCCATCCCACTCCTGCTTTACCTGACCCCCTTCATTGACCTTGGATTGCTTGGGAGAAGCAGTGCTTGAGTCGCTGCTGCTGCATTTCAAGTGCAGCTTCACTTGGAATTGCATTATTTCATTGGTAAATAAGTGGTGCTCTGGCTCCCGTCCACTCGTTTTCTGGTCTAGCACAAGCAGGTATGGGAATGTGTTATTATTAGCAGGCAGTTAGTCCGAGGTCAAGTTCTAGTGACCAGTTCCAGCCTTTGGTTTGGATAACAATGCTTCCTCTGGCATTTGGAATGCATGTAAAGCAGGTTGTTAGTATAGCAATAATAATAATATAAAGAAAAGAAGCAACTCAGAGCCACAGGCACACTTCTGGAAAGGGTTCTAATAGCCAAACTTCTCCCTTTCTCGAAGAGCATCCTGTAGGACTGGATCTCATCAGTTGTCAGGAGTTGGACATTCATACTCTTCCATCACTCGCCGTAAAACAAGGGCTCACAAAGCAGCTACAAGACATAAAGAAACTCTTTCATTATGGCAATAAGTGCTCAGTTCCGGGGACTCTCCACTAGCAATTCCTTTATCGCGTTAGCTGGATAATAAGCCAACTGCTTACACAGCGCTTACCGAGATCAACCACGGGATTTGCAGGAGCAGAACTAAGTTGCTGTTGGTTTTCAAGCTGCCAAGGTCAACAGAAGCCAGAACACCCCTCAGAGCAGCAAAGATCTCACACACAAGAAAGACATGGTTCAGGAGGAAGAACAACATTCTGGTGTTTCCACCCTCAACCACAGGAAGATGGGCCAACAATTGACCCTATCATGATATTGGAAAAAAGGATGCTTCCTCACACAGCCTTCAGACCAGGGGCTGGGGATCATTTCCAGAGTGCAACACACCCTCTGTGCTCGCCAGGACTCAGAAATACCTGTCCAAAATCTGATGTGTCCAAGAGGATTCGGTGCTTGCTGACACATCAGCTCCTGTAGAGAGCAGAATATGGTAATTGTAAGAAAGACAGAATATCTCACAGACCTCCCATGCAAGAAAATGATGCTTCAAAGGGGAAGAAATTTCCTCTGGCTCTCGCAGAGAACAGCTAAGCCATGTTGCACATGATGTAATTACCTACATTTTTATTATCTTTTGTGTTTTAATTACTATTACAGTATGCTTGGCATACTGGTATTTAGCAGCTTACAATCACAGTCCATGACTGCATCATTTCACTCATTAGATTATAAAAACATCCAAAAAAAAAAAAAGCTGCAACACAGATGCTGGTTTCTGTCCAGCTCCAGACTACACAGCTGACAACATGGGCAGATCTGTTTGCTCCATTTAAATGAATTGCCCATCAATTTGGCTGCACTGCATCTTTTTGGCACGTTTCTACAGCAGCTGAGAAGATGCAAGTGTCGGCCCTTGGTTAGATACTGTTCTCTCAAAAGTAATGGAGATGATCTCCTGCTCCAGCACTGGGGATGGCAACCAATGTGGGCCACGTCCTTGCCACTGATTTTCACAGTACTTGTAGGAACAATGAGGGGTGCTGAGATTTCTGACATTGGGTTCCAAATCATCACATCCTACTGGGGAGGATTAGCAGACGGGAAAAATGAGGGGAAAAAAGCCCTTCAAAAAGACCAAAAAGTGACCTTTCCCAAATTAAATACAAATCGTTGTCATACAAATTGCTGCTTCTGCTCTGAAAGGAGGCATAATCTCTTTGAAATGCTTGACAATGGCACGTATGTTCAGATGAGCTCTTCTGGAATCATGCTCATTCATCCATCCTCCAATTACTGCTGGTTTATTGTGATGACAAAAAAAAAAAAAAAAAAAGCAGTGAAAAGGAATTCAGTCGATGCTACTGCAATGTAAAAAGCACCAAAAGCGAGCCCCAGCCAGAAGTGCTGTGCTGCTGGAGTGCAGTGAAAGAGAAGAGGGTATTGAATGCATCTTGCCTGCAAAGTAGGTACATTCCTAACCCGGAGCTCCAGCAGCAGCGAGGTTAGACATCGAGAGAAGGAGATAGGACCAGAATTTTGCAACATGTTAAGACTCTTCACTCTCCACCACTCTCTGAAAGGAGGTTGCAGCGAGGTGGGGAAGGCCTCTGCTCCCAGGTAACAGCAATAGGATGAGAGGTGACGACCTCAAGTTGTGCCAGGGGAGGTTCAAGTTGGATATTAGGAAAAATTTCTTCTCAGAAAGAGAAGTAACGCACTGGCACAGGCTGCCCAGGGAAGTGATGGAGTCACTGTCCCTGGAGGTGTTCAAGAGCCATGGGGATGTGGCACTGAGGGACATGGTCAGTGAGCATGGTGGGGTGGGTTGGAGTTGGACTTGGGGATCTTAGAGGTCTTTTCCAACCTGAATAATTCTGCGATTCTCTGAAGTCCCAGATAGGAAAAGGAGTGGAGTCAGCAGGAGAGCGCCTGAAGAGCAGCAGAAAAGAATGCCAGCCACTACAGCCAGTAGAATAGTTTCATTAGGGGCCCAGCTTCAGTGCCACTGTAAAAACACACATAGATGGGAAACAAGGGCGAGCTGGAATTATTATCCCAGTCTCAGAGGTGTTAGAGCAAGCGCCAGTACTCACAGGTCAGCAAGTGGCTAATGGATGATGGCAATGGCTACTGGGCACCATTACTGAGAAATCTGCCACGCACTTTCTAGGAGCACAATGTGCTGGGATGCCCCTCTTAAGAGCCCGGACACTAATGTGAGCAGCGTGGGAAATAAACAAGATGAATCAGAGATGTGCTCATGCCTGCAGGTCTGTGATCTTACTGGGCATCACAGAGGCACCACGACTGGAGCGTTGCAATGGAAGGATGCTGACTCCTCAGGAAGGATAAGCAGGGGAGACAAGGAGGGGCTGTCACCCTCCATGTCAACGTATTCGAAAAGAGAAAAATATCTGCAGCTGCTGTCCTGTTCACTCGCTGCAAGTGATTGATGATGGACTTAGAAGAGTTTTTATGGAGACACAAATCACCATTAATTAAATGATGATATGAAAAACCACTCACTGAGAGATGCGTTTGCTAATAAAACAATGATAAATTACGTGGTGGACTTAATTAGAGAGGAAGTGTTTTACCCTTAACTCTGCTCTTCTGTTTGTTTTTGTATGGAACGCTTACACTTTTGGTGAGCCCTTCTTTTTTCCAGTGAATGCACATTCACCAGCATTTACCCATACCTCTGCTAAAACTATCTAAGGAAATGGAAACATCCGTTTGTGATTTAGTATTGTCATTTGGACAGTGTGGGGTGATCCAAAGGAGTTAAGGCAGTGCTGAGGAAGAACATATAAATATAGCTGTGTATTTTGAAGGCTTATCACGGAATTCATACAAAGCAGCTCATCCCTTTTAAAGGCACATGGGGCAGAGAGCAAGACCAAGCTCTCAGAGAAGCTCCTGCTTAAAGGGTGGGTGCACTTCAGGAGCATTTGACTACATTCTGGGGCACCACTGGGGCTGCTGGACATAAATGCTATCAGAAATCTTTTCACCACTCAACCTTTTGATGATGGCTCAGAAAGCAACGGCTTCCCAATAAAGTTGCCTGCGTCTTTCCATTGCTCTCCCAAAGAAGACCCAGCATGGAGCTTTGCAACCACTGCTCCTGCAGCACAGAGTGGATGAGAAGCCAAGAAGCTGTGTCTGTGTGCCTCTGTGTGTGCCTGCACGTGGCTTTGCCAAAAGATGAAATCCTCTTCGAGCTCAGTTTCTGGTGAGGGTGCCGATGCCTTCTTTGGCTGTGCCTGCACACATCCTTCTGGATGCTTCTCCAAGAACATCACCTGCTTTGGCAGATAGCAGGGGAATGATCATGAATCATGGAATGGCTTGGGTTGGGAGGGACCTTGAAGATATCTAAAGTATCCCATTCAGTATCTAAAGGGAAGCTACAGGAAAGAAGGGGACAGTCTCTTTAGCAGGGTCTGCTGTGATAGGACAAGGGGAAATGGCTTCAAGCTTAGAGGGGAGATTTAGGTTAGATATAAGGAGGAAGTCTCTTACAGTGAGGGTGGTGAAGGGCTGGCACAGGTTGCCGAGAGATACGATGGATACTCCTTCCCTGGAGACACCCAAAGTCAGGCTGGGATGGGGCTCTGGGCACCTGATGGAGCTGTGGGTGTCCCTGTTCACTGCAGGGGAGTTGGACCAGATGGCCTTTAAGGGTCCCTTCCAACTCTAAGGATTCTATGATTCAATGATGATAATGGACTATGCCACAGCCAACCTGACACCCTTAAGATGTAAATCAAAGGGCACGTGATGCATGGTTGAGAGTGCACTGCTTTCTGTTGCAGCACCAGAGCACAGGAGGAGCCAAATCTAGCTCAGTCCTGTCTCTACTAGCCACAGAAATCCTGGAATGAACCAATCCCAAGCCTCTCTCCAGAAATAACTAATTTTTCACTCCTATAAGGGGCATGGGAATTAACATCCATGGAAAATCACAAACCCAAGAAAGGAAGGAGCCAAGTTAGCTGACACTGTAGACTTGCCCTATATTAACAGCAGACTCTGCAACGATATGTTTTCCCAAAAAGTAAATGAGCCTGTCAGGACCTGACAGCCCTGTTATCGCTGGAATGATCTTTGGTTTCTAAATGATGAAGAACACCCACTTGCTTCAAGTCAGTCCCCCCAGGAGAACCGGGCATCTAGGATCTGTCACTTTGTCAGGCACATTTTTCATAACAAATGCAAAACTGTTCCATTCACTCTGTTCTGGGACCCATACCCCGAAAACATTCATGAGAAAGAATGCAGTCGAGTTAATGTGGGTAAATAAACCTTTACGTGTTTGGGAAGGCTTGTTTTTGTGCTGGGTTTCTATTGCCATAGCAATCTGCAGTGGGATAGTTGGTGCTGAATTAAAAAATGGTTCAGTGGGGGAACTGCAACAGGAAGCACTATTAAACGAGCAGCAATCTTAATGCTTCTGCAGCAAGCTTACATTCTTCTTCTAACCTTCAGTGTAATCTACTATTTGTTTAATTACATAGTCTGACCAAAATTTTCCAAATCAGCCAAAGTGAGACGCAAGCAGAAGTAATTTCACTGAATTTTGCTTCTCTTAAGCATCACTATCGCTGGATACTAAGCACCAGCTGCACATCTGGTATCCAGAGCCTGGCTACTGGATCCCAGCTAGTTTTTAAACTTCCCTGCTGGTAGATGGAGCCATGGGCGCCCTCAAGAGATGACTCATTCTACCTGTTTCAGATACTTCTCTGGAAGAGATGGCACAAATCACTCCATCATGCTTTGGCAAGGCAACCTAGCTCAGCTACCCAGAGGCCTGCACACAGCCCAAGTTGCAAGAAGAGATCCAACCAGCTCCTTAATTATCTAGTATATAGTGGGATCCGCATTCCATTGGATTCACTCTGCAGAGAGACTGCAGCACTGGTAGAATAATGACATGCTCTCAGCTTCGAGGTAGAAGCTCTTCATGTGAAAGTCCCATCTAATTTTGGAGGCAGGTTGTGTTCAATGCAGGTTTAGTGGATGTGCAGAACAGTCCATTAAAAGCTCTCCCAGGATCTCCAAGCTGCATGTAACATGAAAAAGCATGTCTAAAGTCAATTAGATACAATGAAATCACAGTAATACTGACTCAAAGTTAAAACCTCCTGGTTCCCAAATCCATCTGGAGGCGTCAAAAACAGCACTGAAAAAAGGCCACAGGTCACAGCCCTGAAAGGCACTGACTAGTACGTGTGGTAGGAAGAAAAGAAGATCTTCCTGTTCCACACCTTGCCTCTCTGTATGCAGGAGCTACACCACATCCTTGTGTTGTGTTGATGCATGCAGGTCTCTCAGGTCCGCTCTGCAATACTAAAGATGAAAAAATTCAGCTGGTTACTTGCATGGCTTAGAAGTGCAAGGGAGAAAATTGCACAGGTAGGGTGCAGTTTGGGCTTCTGACTTGCACATCAGGAAGGGATCTATAGATCAAAAAATGCCATTTGATTTCCAGCTGCTGGGATGACCTTGTAAGCTGAGGAGAGTCAGAAAAAATGCTTAAGCAGAGTGACAATGGCAAGAGAAATGCCTCCCAAAACTTTACAATTTGTTTTCTTTTTGCAGCAGAGCTCTCCTTCTAAAGAACCTCGGCAGTTTAACAGTCCAGAAGTGCTGCCAGTCAGCATGAGAGGGGACAGAATGTCTTGCACAAGATGCAGCAGATGAAATTCACCTCGGGGTCGATACCGCTGTTGTTTTGAATGACTGAAAGTGGAGAAAAACACAAACATAGAAGAAGATTTAAATTGAACTCAGCTTGCTGAATGGCATGGAGGATTCATCAAGGCCTTTAAATAATTCTTCTAAAGCCTCTTATCTTCCCCCATCTCCTTCTTGGGCTCATGCATCCCCTGCTCCTCTGTGCTGCTCACCAGGAGCTGGTGCAGCCAGATGTGATGCTGTGATTCTCAGCTGGCTCTTCCTCAGCGACTGGCTGGACTTCAGGTGGTGTATTTCTCGGCTGCTATTCAACCACAATCAGCAAGACGTTCTTCTTCAAGACATGATTTAGATCAAGTAATCTTTGTTTTCAGTAGTGCTGCATCATAAAATTAGGTAATTACTTTTGTAAATCTGTCAGGGCGCTGAGTAATTATCTAATTTAGAACGTTTAAAATAAAAGACAGGAAAATTCCACTCTCTCTTCCATGTGTTGCTTCAAACAATTAAGCCAAGGGATAGAGACATACTAATAAATTCTATTGTATTAGGTGAGCTGGGCCAGCATTCAGAAATGTCTGTGAGCATCTTACCGTGAATTTTCTTTTGGCTGAATTCATTCTCTTTTTCTGTTCCAATTATACACAGTAAGGAAGTTTACTGCAAGGAATTTCTGCCTTTCAGCTATCTAATGGGAGGCTGCAGGGAAGAAGAAGCCAGACTTCCTATGAGGTGCACACTGAAAGGACAAGAGGCAAAGAACACAGGCTGCAGCAAGGGAAATTTCAGCAGAACAGGATGCCCAGGAGGGTGGTGATTGCCCTGTACTTGGACTGTGCACTGAGAACCTGATGGAGCTGTAGATGTCCCTGTTGGTTGCAGCGAAGTTGGACCGCATGGCCTTTAAAAGTCTCTTCCAACTCCAACAGTTCTATGATAAAGGAAAAGCTTTTTCCAGCATGAGACTGGGGCAGCACTGGGACAGTTCATGGAGTGTATGGAATCTGTCCAAGGGTATTTTCAGCAGCTTATCAGCTGGTGATAACCTCAAGCCACAGGATTTGACTGAATCCTGCTAGGGTCAGAGGTTGGACTGGAGAATTCCAGAGATCCCTTCCAACCCAAGTTGTTATCATAGAATCATAGAATCATTAAGTTTGGAAAAGTGCACAAAGATCATCTAGTCCAACCTACCACCAATATTTCCCACTGACCATGTCCCTCAGCACCACATCTCTATGGTTCTGGAACACCTCCAGGTACAGTGACCCCACCACCTCCCTGGGCAGCCTGTGCCAGTGTCTGACTACTCTTTCTGAGAAGATGTGTTTCTTAATATCCAACTCAAACCTCCTCTGGTGCAACTTGAGGACATTCCCTCTCATCCTATAGAATTCAAACTGAGTTATAAAACCGTAATTCAGTATTTTTCACAAACCTGCCAAGTGGAAGCAAGTTTGATTCAAGCAAGATCATGTTGCCCAAGCTAAAATCAAGTGAACAGGGTCTCTTCAGAGCCAGGATCCCTTCAGCATCAAGTGGGTACAACTGAGCCAAAGCCAATGTTGAAATGGAATTGATTATAAACTGGGAAGTGATGGGGCAAGGCAGCTCTCCAGTGCCATTTTAGGCTGACAGGCAACGTCCTCTTAAATTGCCTGCAAATGGCATCACTGGGGAGGGAAAACACCCAAGCTCCCATTCCAACACCATTCCAACTCCCATTCCAACACCATGCGGTGCCATCAGCACTGGGGCCTGCTGGTGGAGGAAGTCTGCTACCTCTCTCTGTCCACCACTGAAGCTTCACAACCCCCTCACCACGAGCACCCGCACACATTTCAGAGCCTCCTCATTCTTCATGAAGCAGATGTATGGTATCCCAGCCAGTTCTATTGAGAGAGGCCCCGCACCTCCCTCCATCTGCTCCCCAGGCCTACGCAGACAACAAACCGTGCAGCCTCGCAGTGATGACTTGGCCACGTGCCTCCACAAAAAAACAGCCTTCCACTTCAGCTAGTTTCTTTTTGCTGTCTATAATTAGCTTCCTTCAAAAACATGAACATAAAACCATCGATATTTTTGATAAAGTTTGAGTGATTTCCCTAAAGAGAGAAGGGGAATACTGCAGAGCCACAAAATGTCTTGGAGATGCCTTATGGATGTTTGTAATTTATAACAAGCCTCAACATGCCTTTAGTAAGGATGGAAATGGAATGACAAATGCTTGCTAGGCCTGCCGGAAAGGCAGGATACAATTTCCATTGGAATTTTACCTTTTCCTTCCCCCAGTGAAAAATTTTAATGTTTCTCCAAAACAGCAAATTCCAATACCTTTGACGGCTGGACAGACCTCAAGGTCTCCATTCAAATGAGATGAACATGAGAAGCAGGAACAGCCCTCAGGCACAAAACATTTTAAATCCAAATTTCAAATACCTCTGAATTTTGAAAGAGATTCAAAGTTCATGGGCTGCCTGCTGCAGGGAGGGAAGGATAAAAGTGATATGGAAACACAGAATCGTTAAGGTTTGAATAGACCTCTAAGATCATCTATTCCAACCTACCACCAATACTGTCTACTAACTCATGTCCCTCAGTGCCACGTCCCATGTTTCTTGAACACCTTAACTCTACCACTTCCTATCAGAGTCAAAATGCAAGTATGATATCATGGAAGATGAACACACTTAACATCTGAAATGTTTAATTGTGTGTTAATACTAAATTACATACTGAAGTGGAAATATTTGGCCTTACTTTTACTAAAGTATCTCAATTAAAAATCCTTTTTATCTTCCTCACGGTCTCCCGAACTTTCACGGTGACTAATTTGAATTGAATGTTCTTGTTTGAATCAATTATTTAATACCTACTCCACCTTCCCAACTCAATGCCACTTCTATGGAGGTTTTCATTAAAACAAAACCTGTAATACAGACAAAACATCCCAGCACACCCGGACAAATGCTGGGGAGAGCAGAGGCCCAAACAATTAGACATTATTGTTAAACCATCCAACAGCTGTCCAACAAAGGAAAAGCATTGTTAGGGGGAAACAAATACCCTGAAAAACAGAGCAGTCAAAAGAACCTATATTCAGATACACACTAGAAAGAACTGTAATCTCATGGCCTCTTCTCCGTGCTGGAATAAATAGATAATTGCTCGTGCATAAACATAGGAAGGGCTTAGGTCTCAATAAACAAAGGATTAAACTGTGAGAACATCCACAAGTGCCAGGACAAAATAAAAGGACTAGAAACACATCTTTCTGAAGGGAGCACGCTGCATCATGCTCTGACCTCTGCACTCAGCCCAGAACCACTGAGCTTTCTCTCTCTCAGTCTGATTTAAAAGATGGGGAAAGTCTTCATTAAAATCCCAAATCATCCCTTCTTGACACTCACTAGTGCGGCAAGGCCTGCGTGACCCAGGCTGGTGCACGTGAGCTGCAGAAGAGCTGTAACACATTTCTTCCCCTAAATCCCTGCGTACGTTCTGACTCCAAACACCATTCATGGACGTCACTAAACTCACCCCTCACTCCTTTTCTCTGACTGTATTTTCTAATCTCTCTTAGGCATGGGTGGATTTTCCCGTCATTAGAGCTATTGCAAATACAGGAGGCCGATCCAACAGAGATCTGCTGCTTGTATCTGACAGTGACCATGCTGAGGACTGGAGAAACGGCCAAGATAGCAGCCAACATATCTCTCTTCTTAACATAGGCATGTACACACAGCTATAAGTATATGCCTGCAAACCTGTGGCTAATTGCGGCCTGATTTTCCTATTGAATGAGTAACCATTTTCAAGCGTCGTGTAATTTCTGCCGATCTCAAATAAACTTAATTTTTCACACGGTCTGGGTACCAAAACCAATCAGGTTTGTAACTGTATCACAGTGTAGCAAACGTAACGAGGCTTGAATTCCTGCAGGGCCTTGGGGCAGCCAGAGCCTTCTGCACTGGCTCTCGGTAAATATCCACGCATTCCTTTTTTAGCAGAAATACTCATAAGAAATTACTTTCAAGATCTCATGGGTGCATATTTGAGACTCCAGAGACTGTATCCATACACACACAAGCATGTTATTCATGCCAGAACTTCTCATCCAATCAAGGAACGGAAATGCTACTACTGTTTGTGGTTCATTTACCCAAATGCTCCAGAATACCACAACGGAAATTCAGAATAGTTGGGACCACTATGACAGTGAAAATATTCGAGAAATGCATGATAAAAAATTCTAACATTACACTAAAAACCCTGTGCTGTTTCCAGAGGGAAAAGAGAAAGAAAGAGAGAGAAAATTAAAGCAATTAAAAGACAATCGGAAGGCAGAAGTGGATGAAGATCTGTAAAAATTGCAGCTTTGCTGATTCATTTGTTCAAGTCTTGTGTTTAATTACACTTCAGCTTCATCTAAGCAGAGAGAATTGCTGCGCTATGGAGCAAAAGGCAGAGTTTTTTTAGGGTTTCTTTCCTTTATGCTCAGCAGCCCTAAGGGGTTTGGCTCTCAAGCTGCTGGGAAAAAAAAAGAAACCATGAATCATGAGCACACCCTCGTGTTTTACAGAAAAACTGCAGTTAGGGACTGAAAATTCCTTGATGTCACACTTAACGCGTTTATAAATAATTCTACTTGTCCATTTTTTCTTTTTTGTATTAGAACCATAACTTTCTCGCTGAAACTGTGATTTCTGCACGTAGGACTTAAAAATCCTTACTCATATGGATGTCCCATTTGTGACAAATTGAACATATCCAAATATTTCAATTTGCATTTTAAAGCCAATTCACCAGGTGAGGTCAAAGAAGTCAACTGCAGTTTATTTTATTGACTATAAGTTACGCAGCATTTGTTAAGGAGGATTCCTGTCAAATTTCTGCTGTTGAGATTCCTCTCTGTTGCTTCAGCTAAAGGTGTAAGACAGAAGAAAGATAAGAAAGAAAAGCAAAAGTTAAAATTCTGAGCCATTTCATGTGGAATTTACAAGAAATACCCAATTCATTCATGACCTTGTTTCCCAGAAACAGGCATAGAATCATAGTATCATTAAGGTTGGAACAGACCTCTGATATCATCAAGTTCAGCTGCCCACCTACATGAATTTACACGACTACAGCCCACATGCAGTGACGTAGCGTCTCTCCAGTCTCTCCTTCCAAGCACTTCTCTTCAGTCTGCCTTCAAACAGGAGGATGGCAAATATCAAGAGGATTGGGATGGCGAGCATTTCACCTTTAGCAGAATTGTGCAGTGGGCCACAAACAGTGGGAGAAAAGGAAAGGTAGGAAGGAGGCATCCAGCTGTTGACAACCACAAAACAAGCCTTTGAAAACCACAGCTGGAGTGTTTTTCAAGGGAGGATGAGAAACATTCTACTGTTTGCTCACTGCTCAGAAAAATAAAAGCGAATAAGTAGGTTGCTCACAGCAAGCAAACTCAAGAGTTAGAAGATGGCTGCACATTTTATGGGAAGATAAGTGTGTTTTGCAGCATGCAGAGTTTTCTTCTCCAGCAGGCCCCTGCAGAGATGGATGGGGGGAGCCACTGAAATTTCCCTGAGATGGAAATGTGCTCCAAAGATATGCAGCTATTTGTATTGTATTCTAGGCCAGGTTGGATGGGGCCCTGGCCAGCCTGATCTGGTGGCTGGAAAACCTGCCCATTTCAAGGGGGCTGGAACTGGATGATCTCTAAGGTACCATCCAACCCAACCATTCTACAATTCTCTCATAGAATCTCTATCCCCTACAAGAGGAAGGGGAAAGGGGAGTGGGA